>NC_090648.1:7342466-7482466 GCF_040937935.1 Hyperolius riggenbachi
TGTGTGTGTGTGTGTGTGTGTGTGTGTGTGTGTACAGTGTGTGTACAGTGTGTGTACAGTGTGTTTGTAGTGTGTGTGTGTGTGTGTGTGTGTGTGTGTGTGTGTGTGTGTGTGTACAGTGTGTGTATACATTGTGTGTGTCTGTGTGTGTGTCTGTGTGTGTGTGTGTACAGTGTGTGTGTGTACAGTGTGTGTGTGTACAGTGTGTGTGTGTGTGTGTGTGTGTGTGTGTGTGTGTGTACAGTGTGTGTACAGTGTGTGTATACATTGTGTGTGTCTGTGTGTGTGTCTGTGTGTGTGTCTGTGTGTGTGTCTGTGTGTGGTGGGGGCAGGGGGGGGATTGGAGATAAGACTAACGGGAAACGCAAAAAAAAAAAAGCCAGAAGGTGGTAGTGAGGACACTAAAACACCCTAAATTATAGAGCTAATATGATAAAATGTACGGTAACAGCCATGAGAAATGCAAGAATCCTTCCAAGCTAAATTAATGAAGCAGAATAGCTGATGATCGGCGATGATATGTGGCGGGAGTAACAGGAACTTGGCATCCACAATCACATCAGGAATTTACAGGATTGCACAGCCTATAGAAAGGAGGAGAAAGGAGGACATTTTCCGGGATTTCTATAAAAACGGCTCTAAATGCAGATATAACTGAGGACAAGTGAGGAGGGGAGGGGGGGGGGGGGCATGGGGGCTCTACATAAGACAACCTGAGAGCTAATCACAGCAACACACTTAAAGAGAAACTCCGACCAAGAATTGAACTTTATCCCAATCAGTAGCGGATACCCCCTTTTACATGACAAATCTATTGCATTTCACAAACAGACCATCAGAGGGCGCTGTATGACTGATTTTGTGATGAAACCTCTCCCACAAGAAACTCTGGTACCGCGGTACTCTGGGCAAACTGCCACAATGTAACAATGTTCACAGACAGGAAATGGCTGTTTACAGCTGTCTCTAACAGCCAAAACAGCTAGCAGCAGCTACATAACCTGCCCACAGTAACAATGTCACCATGTAATAAATGTCAGAATGTAAATCGGGGAGAGGAAAGATTTTACAATGAGCAAACACTGACTAAATCATTTATACATAATTATTGTAAAAATGAAGCACTTTTTTTATTACATTATTTTCACTGGAGTTCCTCTTTAAGTTTAATACTCACCTAAAAATGGATGGGGGCACCCTACAGCGACGCCTCCCTCACAAGTGTGTCTCAGGCTGCAAAAAGTCTACAGCCCGCCCTGATTGTGGTGTTTAACTATGTAGCCAGCCAGAGCCGTGAATGAATGGGTTAAGTGCTAAGAAATTTTTGTTCATTTTATTTTTGTTTGTTTGTTTCATTAAAAAAATAATAATTATGATTTCAGAGTGTAGAAATAAATATTGTTTTACTGCAGAAAATTATGAGAAATGTTTATAAATCACCAGGCAGGGCTGTTTACAGTCAGACGTGTCAGAATTGCCAGCCGTACGCTGCCAGTCACCGCAACCATCGCCGGGGACGCTGTGAAGCCTTGGCAGTCACATGACCCATTCCCGGTCAGCCACCACGGGGGGTCGGGCTGTCCCGCACTGACATGCCCTCATTCTGCTCTATAATTCCCGATTGGTCACAACGGGGGGCTGTCCCACACTAACACTCCCTCATTCTGCTCTATAATTCCCGATTGGTCACCACGGGGGGCTGTCCCGCACTGACACTCCCTCATTCTGCTCTATATTTCCCGATTGGCCACAACGGGGGGCTGTCCCACACTGACACGCCCTCATTCTGCTCTATAATTCCTGATTGGCCACCATGGTTAGTACTTTTTAATACTTGCCCGGATCCGGGTACCCAGATACCTGGATCCGATTCGGGTATCCGGATCCGACCTTGCGGATATCCGAGTGAGGCCTCTTGCACACTGCAAGTGATTCAGATTCAGATTCCGCTTTTTAATCAGTTTTTACATCTGATTCAGATTCCGATTTGTAGTTTGCTCCCTGCACACTGCAAATCGGAATCTGAATCGGATGTAAAAACTGATTAAAAAGCGGAATCTGAATCGGAATCACTTGCAGTGTGCAAGAGGCCTGAATTCGGATATCCGACCAAATTACCCGCAGGTACCCGACCTATTCGGGTATCCGGATAGAAAAACTGGAAGTGCCCTTTAAATAGCTTTAAAAAGGGTTTTTAGGTTAAATGATGCATGTAGCATCAGGTTTTTTTTAAAGGGAAACACTAATTTATTATTTGGTGGACATAAAGTGAAAAAAAACAAAAACTGTCAATTAACATCAGGACTAGGTTCCAAACAGCGGTTGTGCTGCCCACATTTTCTGCTACTCACAGGAAAGGTCACACTCTGGACCTTATATTCCATACTGGGCTGTCAATAGCCAATGTGGAAATTAATCCTGTTGCCTGGTCAGACCATCACACTATCCACTTCTCCCTCTCAATACCAGCCGTCAAACACCAGGTCAAGAATCAAATAAAATATCGCCGCTTAAAAGGGCTAACACCTCAACATATCCGAGATAACCTTAGCTTTGATGAATTGACTGACTCCAGCTTGGACCCTGATACTCTGGTGTTTAAATACAACAAATGTGTGTCCTCCACCTTTGAGACCATTGCTCCTCTGCGCACCAAATATCTTACTCCACACCATCATGCACAGTGGTTTGATAACGCTATAAAAGAGCTGAAAAGACAAGGCCGAAAACTTGAGAGGCTGTGGCGCAAATCTCAGTCCCCAGAAGACAAACATGCCTTAATCTTCCACTTGAAGAGCTACCAAAAGGTAATCATGGGAAAAAAATCATCCTTTCTATCACAAGAGATTACAAATGCAGTTAACAAACCAGCCCAACTGTTCCGCACAGTGGAAAAACTCTGCAACCCAGCATGTCAAAAACTTAATATCGAGTCTTCAAAGGACCTCTGTGACCAATTTGCCCATTTCTTCACAGACAAAGTCTCCGCTATAAGGTCCGCCTTCCAACTTACAGCATCTGAGCCTAATATAGCGCCGAAGACCATTAGCAGAGACAACGTAACACCTTGGTCAAACTTCAAAGAAATTGATGAAGAAGTCACATCAAGCATCCTCCTTCATGTCCGCCTAACTACCTGTGACCTGGATCCTGGCCCAACACAGTTCATGTTGAACTGCACCGACCTGTTCGTACCGGTATTCCTAAAAATTGTTAACTGTTCCTTACAATCAGGGATATTTCCTGCTTTACTGAAGGAAGCAATCATCAGGCCTCTCCTCAAAAAACCCTCCCTGGACCCAGATGCAATGACCAGCTACAGACCTGTCTCTAACCTCCCCTTTCTGGGCAAGCTAATTGAAAAAGCTGTGTACCTCCAGCTAGAAGCCAGAATCCTACAAAATAACAGTTATGACCCATTCCAGTCTGGCTTCAGGAATCACCACAGCACTGAAACTGCCCTCATCCAAATATGCAACCACCTGCTCATGGCAAGAGACAGAGGAGAGTGCTCGATCCTCATACTGCTAGACCTTTCTGCAGCCTTTGACACAGTTGACCATGACATCTTGATAAACAGGCTACAGGAATACTGCGGCATTGATGGCATAGTACTTCAGTGGTTCCAATCCTTCTTGAGTGGCAGAACCCACAAAGTGTCTATGGGGCCCTTCCTGTCCACCCCTGTAACACTTAAGTATGGGGTGCCCCAGGGCTCAATCCTCTCTCCCCTGCTTTTCACAATTTACATGCTACCGTTGGGAAAACTAATCCAAAAACATGGCCTGACATACCACTGCTATGCAGACGACACCCAACTATATCTTTCCTTCAAGCCTGGTGTGACAGACCCAACTCTAACTATAAACGCCTGCTTATGTGAACTACAGCAATGGATGAATGACAACTGGCTGAAACTAAATGCAGACAAAACTGAAGTCCTTCTGATTGGAGGGCAGAGCATGATAACAAAACAACTTAACTTGCAGTCTTCAGCACTGGGAATAGGAGGCACGGATCTACGCAGCTCTGATCATGTGCGTAGCCTGGGACTTCTAAGTGATGGGGATTTAAACTTCAGAACTCAAATCTCTGCTGTGGTGAAATCATCCTATTTTCACCTGAAGAACATTGCAAAAATCAAGCACCTCATCCCCCCAGAAGATCTGCCAACCTTAGTCCACGCCTTCATCACATCCCGACTGGACTACTGCAATGCTCTCTACACTGGCCTTCCAAAAAAGGTCTTGTACCGCCTACAGCTGATACAGAATACTGCTGCCAGACTGCTAACCAACCAACCCCGTCACTGCCACATAACGCCAGTCCTGCATTCCCTTCACTGGCTACCTATAGAATGGAGGGTCCTATTCAAGATCGGCCTATTGACATTTAAATCCCTGAATAATCTAGGCCCTGGATACATGAAAGATATGTTACAGCTTCGTAGCAATCCACGCATTCTCAGATCCACAGGTTCTAATAATCTAGTCATACCCAGAGTCCACTTGGAAACTTTTGGTCCCAGAGCCTTCTGTCACGCTGCCCCTACGTTTTGGAACTCCTTACCTCAACAGATCAGGACAGCCCCATCCCTGGACGTGTTTAAATCCAGACTGAAAACCCACCTGTTCAGTCTGGCATTTGCAGAAATATAACTTTTGTTGTGTGAATACTTCATCCTACTAATTACTGAATCTGAGAGAGCCTAAGCGCTGTGAGTCCTATGGGAGAAAAGCGCTATAGAAATGTTATTGTATTGTATTATTATTGTATTTTGTCCAAAGTCCAACCGCACAACTGGAACATGACAGTTTCCAGCCCAGACACCTCCAAAAAATGACACCGCAATTGTGTTTTGGGTTGAATATAGGTGGTGGTATCAGCAGCAGTGGCCTGTGGCACCGTGGCGGTGGGAGCCAGCGCCAGCTTGCTTCAGCCTCTTGAACTCTTCATGCTAAACAACATTTTTTTGGCCAGATGGGTGATGAAGCTGGAGGTGCCATACTTGTAGGGGTCACAACCTCTGCTCATCTGTAGTTTGCACACATTGCATATGGCAAACTTGCTGTCCAATGAGGGCAGAGTGAAAAACCGCCAGATTGGTGAGGTGAAGATTCCCCTGCGGCCTGAATGGGATGCTGCTGCTTTTCTCCCTGTGGGGGTTGGGGGTTGAGTGGTGCGGCTGGTGGTAGTGGCAGAAGGATGTGGGTCCCACATTCCACGGCCACTGTCTGCAATGCTGTTCCTCCGTGCCAAACCCACCGACGCATCCTCCTCCTCAGAGTCAGAGCTGACATCCCCATCCTGTGGATGGTAGTCACGGTCCTTCATCACATCATCAACATCATACCCCCCTCCTCAAAACCCAGAACATCCTCCTCAAACTCCTTGCGGCTAACAGCGCTGAGTTCAATCGTGGCGCCTGGAGTGAAAAGCTCGCTGACTGAGGGTAGGCTGCCCGCTGGGGTCGACACTGACACGGCAGACCTGAGGGTGGCCTTAATGTTGCTCCCTGTCCTCTTGCCCTTGCTGCCCCTCCCCCGGCTGCCGGTGCCAGCAGACTAATGGCCCATACTCACGTGCTACATTTGTGGCCTGTTGCCAGCACACGTGAGCGTGTGCGAGACAGGCCGGCGACAGCTCGTCGCCAGGTCCCTCCGCGTACACACGCAGAAGAGGGATCAGCTGTGCGACGGAAGCTGTCGCCGACGTTCCTCCCCCTCGCCAGAAGCGCCGTGGTTTTTCTATTATGTTGCTGTCGCTAGTCCGCATACTCTGCTGAAAAGATTTATGGAGATGAAGATTTCATTTTCCAGCACGACCTGGCACCTGCTCACAGTGCCAAAACCACTGGTAAATGGTTTACTGACCATGGTATTACTGTGCTCAATTGGCCTGCCAACTCTCCTGACTGGAACCCCATAGAGAATCTGTGGGATATTGTGAAGAGAAAGTTGAGAGACGCAAGACCCAACACTCTGGATGAGCTTAAGGCCGCTATCGAAGCATCCTGGGCCTCCATAACACCTGAGCAATGCCACAGGCTGATTGCCTCCATGCCACGCCGCATTGAAGCAGTCATTTCTGCAAAAGGATTCCCGGCCAAGTATTGAGTGCATAACTGAACATAATTATTTGAAGGTTGACTTTTTTGTTTTAAAAACACTTTTCTTTTATTGGCCGGATGAAATATGCTAATTTTTTGAGATAGGAATTTTGGGTTTTCATGAGCTGTATGCCAAAATCATCAATATTAAAACAATAAAAGGCTTGAACTACTTCAGTTGTGTGTAATGAATCTAAAATATATGAAAGTCTAATGTTTATCAGTACATTACAGAAAATGATGAACTTTATCACAATATGCTAATTTTTTGAGAAGATCCTGTACAGCACTTGCTAAGCCAACAGCACTGGAGCAAGTCTGTCAGTGACAAGCCAGCCACACAAGCAAGGACGATCTGTCTCATCATGCCGGCCCTCCTTACTATACAGGGGGGCTGGCCAGGGTTCCCTTCTGTGATTGGGTGCCAGGGCTTAGGCTGGGAGCCCTCTGATTCGCTCAATGAGGTCAGGTGGGGCTGGCCAGGGTTCCCTCTCTGTGATTGGTTGCTAGGGTTTCTGCTAGGAGCCCTCTGATTGGCTCAATGACATCATCTCCCTTGTTATGGGTACCCGCGGGTATCTGGATTATGCGGCCAGATACCCGCATAGAGCTATCTGGATATTGGGCCAGGTATCCGGAATCTGGATCCGACCCGGATAGTGGAAAATGGTCGGATACCCGGGATCCGGATGAGCATCCCTGATGCTCACCTACGCCACAAAGCACTTTACGACCAAGCTCCTTATTATGATGCGGCGGGGCACCGGAGGTCACTCGAGGAGCTGCACAGGATGGCTGCAGGGGGCTTGTGGGAGCTCCAGGTAAGTGAAACTTTTTTTTACCTTACAGTTATTGTTCACTTAAAATAATAAGGAGCTTGGTCATAAAGTGCCCAGCATAATGGATGTGCATACCTCCCACCCCTGTGTAAAAACCTGTAGTATGTTTGTTCACTACATCAGCTATAATCCACCATTGCCCTGTATTCATTGCTAATTGATGTACTACATCCAGGGTTGCTCGTAAACTACACCAGTGCGAATCTACGTATCGTAGTTCATAGACAAAGTTTAAAAACTTTTGTACGTATTTCCGCGTAGTCGTAGTCCCGCTATGCGAAGCTTCGCCCGCTATGCGTAGTTGACGTATGTATTGCAAAGTCAACTATGCATGCGATAACTGCGTCTACACGGATCATTGCGCATGCGCAGGAATATCATTGCCCTTCTATATGTATACAATTCCGCATTGGAAGGTGGAATGCACGCATATATTAGTTCACTCATGCGCATATTTAGCGGATTATTGCGGAAATGTTTCCGCATAAGGGCAGAAGCGTCCGCATACACTACGCTTCGCACTACGCGCAGCTTCCGTACTTTAACGCATAGGGCTCGATTCACAAAGCGGTGATAACCCAGTTAGAGACTTTAGGCATGATAACCATTGCACCACGCTGGTGAAAAGCCAGTTTAGGTGTGATAAGTTTAGGCGTGATAAGTTTAGGCATGCTAAGTTTAGATAAGTGTAGATAGCGTGCAAAGTCCCGCACGCATAGCAGCGCCATTAAACTCTATGCGAAGTGCACCAGACTTTGCTAGCGCAAAACTTTTGATCAGCTGTGCACTGCGGTGCTAACGCAGTTGGTGCTTAAACTTATCACGCCTAAACTTATCATGCCTAAACTTATCACACCTAAACTTATCATGCCTAAACTTATCACACCTAAACTTATCATGCCTAAACTTATCACACCTAGGGCTCGATTCACAAAGCGGTGCTAACCCAGTTAGAGACTTTAGGCATGATAACCATTGCACCACTCTGGTGAAAAGCCAGTTTAGGGCCTCGATTCACAAAGCGGTGATAACCCAGTTATCACGCCTAAAAGACTTTAGGCGTGATGACCTTTTCACCACTGAGTTATCACCGATTTTTCCTGCTCTTCGCGCGAAGTTACCGCGCGTAAGCGCGTTCGCGCGTACGCGCGTGACAGCGCGCGCAAAGTCCCATAGGGCTTAATGGGAGCTTCGCGCGAAGCGTCGGGTGTTGCGCGCGCACTTACGCGCGTACGCGCGGCAACTTCGCGCGAGTTTCTACTTATCATGCCTAAAGTGACTTTAGGCGTGATAAGGGCCTTTTCACCACGGTGCTAACACTTTGCACCGCTTGGTGAATCGAGCCCTAGGTGTGATAAGTTTAGGCATGATAAGTTTAGGTGTGATAAGTTTAGGCATGCTAAGTTTAGATAAGTTTAGATCGCTTGCAAAGTCCCGCACGCAAAGCAGCGCCATTAAACTTTATACGAAGTGCACCAGTCTTTGCTAGCGTAAAACTTTTGATCAGCTGTGCACTGCATTGCTAACGCAGTTGGTGCTTAAACTTATCACACCTAAACTTATCATGCCTAAACTTATCACACCTGGGGCTTGATTCACAAAGCGGTGCAAAGTGTTTGCACGCCAGTGAAAAGCCCCTTATCACGCCTAAACTCACTTTAGGCGTGATAAGAAGAAACTCGCGCGAAGTTACCGCGCGTACGCGCGGTAACTTCGCGCGAAGAGCAGGAAAAAGCGGTGATAACTCAGTGGTGAAAAGGTCATCACGCCTAAAGTCTTTTAGGCGTGATAACTGGGTTATCACCGCTTTGTGAATCAAGCCCTTAAACTTATCACACCTAAACTTATCACACCTAGGCCTCGATTCACAAAGCGGTGATAACCCAGTTATCACGCCTAAAAGACTTTAGGCGTGATGACCTTTTCACCACTGAGTTATCACCGATTTTTCCTGCTCTTCGCGCGAAGTTACCGCGCGAACGCGCAAAGTCCCATAGGGCTTAATGGGAGCTTCGCGCGAAGCGGGGACGCTGCGCGCGCACGCGCGCGCAAAACTTTGCGCGCGGCAACTTCGCGCGAGTTTCTTCTTATCATGCCTAAAGTGACTTTAGGCGTGATAAGGGCCTTTTCACCACGGTGCTAACACTTTGCACCGCTTGGTGAATCGAGCCCCTAAACTTATCATGCCTAAACTGAGTTTAGGCATGATAAAGGGCTTTTCACTAGCGTGCTAACTGTTAGCACCGCTTTGTGAATCAGGCCCAATGGCTGTAATGAACATGGAGAAAACATCAGAGGACACCAACACCAGCTTCTAGCAATGCAACCAAAGTTCAATAAGCCAGCGTACAGGGGCGTAACAATAGTCTCTGAAAGGGATGCAGCCGCAGGGGGGCCAAGAAGCCCCAGGGGGCTCAGTGGGGAGAGACTAACAACTAAGGGCACGGAGAGAAAAAGCTTTCTGTTCTCTGCACAATTGTTCTAATGACTGCATCTGCTCAGCCACTGATAAGGAATCATACAAAGTTTTGTAGACAAAGATTTGTAGCCAGTCCCCATTCAGTGTGCAGCAGGCTCTTGTGTACAGCAGCACCCATCCCCCAACCTCTGTACCCCTCCCTAATGATGTTGAAGAAGTCTGCAGAGCCAGTTCAGCTCCATCAGAGGTGGACAGAGTGAGTGTAATAAGCTGAGGCTGAGAGCAGTCATCTGTTGATTTTCTGTATGTGTTTTCTGCACACCGTGTGTCTGTATGTGTGAAACATGCATGTTCTATCACAGAAGCTAATGTCATTGATAAAGAAAATGCCTGCAGTGCTTCATAGCTGTCTTTATCTGCATGGGGAAAACACATTAAAGCGTGCATTAGCCAACATTGGTTCTCAGTTTACCTGTAAAAAAAAGGTGGCATGGGGGAGGGGTGCAGAGGGCCCCATCCAAAGTTTCGCAGGGGGGCCCAGTGATTTCTAGTTACGCCCCTAGCAGTGTACTAAAAAAGCCTCCAGATAAATGGACCCCGCTCCAGGATCCCACGTAAAGAAAACGGTTCCAGAGTTCTTCTCAGGGCCAGTGCACACCATGAAGGGCTAGCCTAATTTTTCTAGGCATGTGTAGAGTGATTTTCTAAGCATGCCTAGTGATTTTTGGAGCGTTTTGGTGTAGCGTTTTTTTTATTTTTTGCTACAGTAGAGCTGCAACTGAACAGCTTCTGTGATAAAAACTAGTGTTGGGCGAACAGTGTTCGCCACTGTTCGGGTTCTGCAGAACATCACCCTGTTCGGGTGATGTTCGAGTTCGGCCGAACATCTGATGGTGCTCGGCCAAACTGTTCGCCATATGGCCGAACTAAGAGCGCATGGCCGAACGTTACCCGAACGTTCGGCTAGCGCTGTGATTGGCCGAACGGGTCACGTGTAGTGTTGGGCGAACATCTAGATGTTCGGGTTCGGGACGAACATGGCCGAAGTCCGAACATAATGGAAGTCAATGGGGACCCGAACTTTCGTGCTTTGTAAAATCTCCTTATATGCTACATACCGCAAATTTACAGGGTATATGCACCTTGGGAGTGGGTACAAGAGGAAAATTTTTTTAGCAAAAAGAGCTTATAGTTTTTGAGAAAATCGATTTTAAAGTTTCAAAGGGAAAACTGTCTTTTAAATACTGGAAATGTCTGTTTTCTTTGCACAGGTAACATGCTTTTTGTCGGCATGCAGTCATAAATGTAATACATATAAGAGGTTCCAGGAAAAGGGACCGGTAACGCTAACCCAGCAGCAGCACACGTGATGGAACAGGAGGAGGGTGGCGCAGGAGGAGAAGGCCACGCTTTGAGACACAACAACCCAGGCCTTGCATGAGGACAAGAAGCGTGCGGATAGCAATTTGCGTTTTGTCGCCATGCAGTCATAAATGTAATACAGATGAGAGGTTCAATAAACAGGGACCGGAAACGCTAACCCATCACAGATGTTCATTGTTCATGTTACTTGGTTGGGGTCCGGGAGTGTTGCATAGTCGTTTCCAATCCAGGATTGATTCATTTTAATTTGAGTCAGATGGTCTGCATTTTCTGTGGAGAGGCGGATACGCCGATCTGTGACAATGCCTCCGGCAGCACACTGAAACAGCGTTCCGACATAACGCTGGCTGCCGGGCAAGCCAGCACCTCTATTGCGTACATTGCCAGTTTGTGCCAGGTGTCTAGCTTCGATACCCAATAGTTGAAGGGTGCAGATGGATTGTTCAACACAGCTATGCCATCTGACATGTAGTCCTTGACCATCTTCTCCAGGCGATCGGTGTTGGAGGTGGATCTGCACGCTTGCTGTTCTGTGTGCTGCTGCATGGGTGTCAGAAAATTTTCCCACTCCAAGGACACTGCCGATACCATTCCCTTTTGGGCACTAGCTGCGGCTTGTGTTGTTTGCTGCCCTCCTGGTCGTCCTGGGTTTGCGGAAGTCAGTCTGTCGGCGTACAACTGGCTAGAGGAGGGGGAGGATGTCAATCTCCTCTTTAAAGTCTCCACAAGGGCCTGCTGGTATTCTTCCATTTTGACCTGTCGGACTCTTTCTTCAAGCAGTTTTGGAACATTGTGTTTGTACCGTGGATCCAGAAGGGTATAAACCCAGTAATTGGTGTTGTCCAGAATGCGCACAATGCGTGGGTCACGTTCAATGCAGTCCTAGGCCGAAGAGGTCACAGCCTAGGGTCACAAAAACCTGTTTATTTGGGCTATTTCAATGGTAGTGATGGTGACGTACATAAATCGCAGCCATGGCCGTTAGCAACGTCTGAATCTCACGAAATGTCTCATGCAGGTAGAAGACATATTGTTAGACTTGGATTCCAAAGATGGGGTCCCTACATCTCTGCAAACCAGAGTTACAGGGGTCCAAAATCGGTAAAATCCCCCATAGGCTTTCATTGGGCCTCCTATTTACAGTTCCAAAATCTCACATCTTTTCAAAGGGCAATTGATCAGCAGTGGCAAATTTTCTAGCATTGTAGGGACCCTTAGGGGGAACATGACTGGTGAGTTTCGGGCCCCTAGGCCGAAGAGGTCATTGCCTAGGGTCACAAAAACCTGTTTATTTGGGCTATTTCAATGGTAGTGATGGTGACGTACATAAATCTCAGCTATGGCCGTTAGCAACGTCTGAATTTCACGAAATGTCTCATGCAGGTAGAAGACATATTGTTAGACTTGGATTCCAAAGATGGGGTCCCTACATCTCTGCAAACCAGAGTTACAGGGGTCCAAAATTGGTAAAATCCCCCATAGACTTTCATTGCCTCCCTATTTCACTTTCCAAAATCTCACATCTTTTCAAAGGGCAAGGGCTCAGCAGTACCAAATTTTCTAGCATTGTAGGGACCCTTAGGGGGAACATGACTGGTGAGTTTCGGGCCCCTAGGCCAAAGAGGTCATAGCCTAGGGTCACAAAAACCTGTTTATTTGGGCTATTTCAATGGTAGTGATGGTGACGTACATAAATCTCAGCTATGGCCGTTAGCAACGTCTGAATTTCACGAAATGTCTCATGCAGGTAGAAGACATATTGTTAGACTTGGATTCCAAAGATGGGGTCCCTACATCTCTGCAAACCAGAGTTACAGGGGTCCAAAATTGGTAAAATCCCCCATAGACTTTCATTGCCTCCCTATTTCACTTTCCAAAATCTCACATCTTTTCAAAGGGCAATGGCTCAGCAGTACCAAATTTTCTAGCATTGTAGGGACCCTTAGGGGGAACATGACTGGTGAGTTTCGGGCCCCTAGGCCAAAGAGGTCATAGCCTAGGGTCACAAAAACCTGTTTATTTGGGCTATTTCAATGGTAGTGATGGTGACGTACATAGATCTCAGCTATGGCCGTTAGCAACGTCTGAATTTCACGAAATGTCTCATGCAGGTAGAAGACATATTGTTAGACTTGGATTCCAAAGATGGGGTCCCTACATCTCTGCAAACCAGAGTTACAGGGGTCCAAAATTGGTAAAATCCCCCATAGACTTTCATTGCCTCCCTATTTCACTTTCCAAAATCTCACATCTTTTCAAAGGGCAATTACTCAGCAGTGGCAAATTTTCTAGCATTGTAGGGACCCTTAGGGGGAACATGACTGGTGAGTTTCGGGCCCCTAGGCCAAAGAGGTCATAGCCTAGGGTCACAAAAACCTGTTTATTTGGGCTATTTCAATGGTAGTGATGGTGACGTACATAGATCTCAGCTATGGCCGTTAGCAACGTCTGAATTTCACGAAAAGTCTCATGCAGGTAGAAGACATATTGTTAGACTTGGATTCCAAAGATGGGGTCCCTACATCTCTGCAAACCAGAGTTACAGGGGTCCAAAATTGGTAAAATCCCCCATAGAATTTCATTGCCTCCCTATTTCACTTTCCAAAATCTCACATCTTTTCAAAGGGCAATGGCTCAGCAGTACCAAATTTTCTAGCATTGTAGGGACCCTTAGGGGGAACATGACTGGTGAGTTTCGGGCCCCTAGGCCAAAGAGGTCATAGCCTAGGGTCACAAAAACCTGTTTATTTGGGCTATTTCAATGGTAGTGATGGTTGGTGACGTACATAGATCTCAGCTATGGCCGTTAGCAACGTCTGAATTTCACGAAATGTCTCATGCAGGTAGAAGACATATTGTTAGACTTGGATTCCAAAGATGGGGTCCCTACATCTCTGCAAACCAGAGTTACAGGGGTCCAAAATTGGTAAAATCCCCCATAGACTTTCATTGCCTCCCTATTTCACTTTCCAAAATCTCACATCTTTTCAAAGGGCAATGGCTCAGCAGTACCAAATTTTCTAGCATTGTAGGGACCCTTAGGGGGATCATGACTGGTGAGTTTTGCCACTGCTGAGCCATTGCCCTTTGAAATGGTGTGAGATTTTGGAACGGTAAATAGTAGGCCCAATGAAAGCCTATGGGGGATCTTACCAATTGTGGACCCCTGTAACTCTGGTTTGCAGAGATGTAGGGGCCCCATCTTTGGAATCCAAGTCTAACAATATGTCTTCTACCTGCATGAGACATTTCGTGAAATTCAGACGTTGCTAACGGCCATAGCTGAGATTTATGTACGTCACCATCACTACCATTGAAATAGCCCAAATAAACAGGTTTTTGTGACCCTAGGCTATGACCTCTTTGGCCTAGGGGCCCGAAACTCACCAGTCATGTTCCCCCTAAGGGTCCCTACAATGCTAGAAAATTTGGTACTGCTGAGCCATTGCCCTTTGAAAAGATGTGAGATTTTGGAAAGTGAAATAGGGAGGCAATGAAAGTCTATGGGGGATTTTACCAATTTTGGACCCCTGTAACTCTAGTTTGCAGAGATGTAGGGACCCCATCTTTGGAATCCAAGTCTAACAATATGTCTTCTACCTGCATGAGACATTTCGTGAAATTCAGACGTTGCTAACGGCCATAGCTGAGATTTATGTACGTCACCATCACTACCATTGAAATAGCCCAAATAAATAGGTTTTTGTGACCCTAGACTATGACCTCTTCGGCCTAGGACTGCATTGAACGCGACCCACGCATTGTGCGCATTCTGGACAACACCAATTACTGGGTTTATACCCTTCTGGATCCACGGTACAAACACAATGTTCCAAAACTGCTTGAAGAAAGAGTCCGACAGGTCAAAATGGAAGAATACCAGCAGGCCCTTGTGGAGACTTTAAAGAGGAGATTGACATCCTCCCCCTCCTCTAGCCAGTTGTACGCCGACAGACTGACTTCCGCAAACCCAGGACGACCAGGAGGGCAGCAAACAACACAAGGCGCAGCTAGTGCCCAAAAGGGAATGGTATCGGCAGTGTCCTTGGAGTGGGAAAATTTTCTGACACCCATGCAGCAGCACACAGAACAGCAAGCGTGCAGATCCACCTCCAACACCGATCGCCTGGAGAAGATGGTCAAGGACTACATGTCAGATGGCATAGCTGTGTTGAACAATCCATCTGCACCCTTCAACTATTGGGTATCGAAGCTAGACACCTGGCACAAACTGGCAATGTACGCAATAGAGGTGCTGGCTTGCCCGGCAGCCAGCGTTATGTCGGATCGCTGTTTTAGTGCTGCTGGAGGAATCGTCACAGATCGGCGTATCCGCCTCTCCACAGAAAATGCAGACCGTCTGACTCAAATTAAAATGAATCAATCCTGGATTGGAAACGACTACGCAACACTCCCGGACCCCAACCAAGTAACATGAACAATGAACATCTGTGATGGGTTAGCGTTTCCGGTCCCTGTTTATTGAACCTCTCATCTGTATTAAATTTATGACTGCATGGCGACAAAATGCAAATTGCTATCCGCACGCTTCTTGTCCTCATGCAAGGCCTGGGTTGTTGTGTCTTAAAGCGTGGCCTTCTCCTCCTGCGCCACCCTCCTCCTGTTCCATCACGTGTGCTGCTGCTGGGTTAGCGTTACCGGTCCCTTTTCCTGGAACCTCTTATATGTATTACATTTATGACTGCATGCCGACAAAAAGCATGTTACCTGTGCAAAGAAAACAGACATTTCCCGCATTTAACCACCCTGGCGTTCTATTAAGATCGCCAGGGCGGCTGCGGGAGGTTTTTTTTTAAATTAAAAAAAAACTATTTCATGCAGCCAACTGAAAGTTGGCTGCATGAAAGCCCACTAGATGGCGCTCCGGAGGCGTTCTTCCGATCGCCTCCGGCAGCCAGAAGTAACACGGAAGGCCGCAATGAGCAGCCTTCCGTGTTTGGCTTCTCCTGTCGCCATGGCGACGAGCGGAGTGACGTCATGGACGTCAGCCGACGTCCTGACGTCAGACGCCTCCGATCTAGCCCTTAGCGCTGGCCGGAACTATTTGTTCCGGCTGCGCAGGGCTCAGGCGGCTGGGGGGACCCTCTTTCGCCGCTGCTCGCGGCAGATCGCCGCAGAGCGGCGGCGATTGGGCAGCACACGCGGCTGGCAAAGTGCCGGCTGCGTGTGCTGCTCTTTATTTGAGCAAAATCGGCCCAGCAGGGCCTGAGCGGCAGCCATCGGCGGTGATGGACGAGCTGAGCTCGTCCATACCGCTAAGATGGTTAAAAGACAGTTTTCCCTATGAAACTTTAAAATCGATTTTCTCAAAAACTATAAGCTCTTTTTGCTAAAAAATTTTTCCTCTTGTACCCACTCCCAAGGTGCACATACCCTGCAAATTTGGGGTATGTAGCATGTAAGGAAGCTTTACAAAGCACGAAAGTTCGGGTCCCCATTGACTTCCATTATGTTCGGAGTTCGGGTTGAACACCCGAACATCGCGGCGATGTTCGGCGAACGTTGGCGAACCCGAACATCTAGGTGTTCGCCCAACACTAATAAAAACGCCTGGAAAATCACTTTTCAGAACGATTTTCCACTTTCCTGTACTTAACATTGAGGCTGAATTGCCTCAGAAATCAGCAGAAATGCTGCAGCACCACGTTTGTGTTTGTAAAAAAACCTCATCGCTCTGGTGAGCTCCACCCCATCCAAATACTGTACATTAGCCAAGTGCTTTTCAAAGCGCTAACATTCTAAAAAGTCCTCAGAAGCGCTCTTGC
The DNA here is from genome assembly GCF_040937935.1 of Hyperolius riggenbachi. Classification (NCBI taxonomy): domain Eukaryota; kingdom Metazoa; phylum Chordata; class Amphibia; order Anura; family Hyperoliidae; genus Hyperolius; species Hyperolius riggenbachi. Next base: position 7,359,003 of record NC_090648.1, read on the forward strand.
GGCTTGATGCACTGAACCGTGATAACTGCTATTACGGTCACGCTAGCGTTTTGCTTGTTTGCTTGTGTGCACCGACGTGAATTTTTTGCACGCAAAACACACATTTTCAAAAATTAACATTCTGCGCGCGCAAAATTTGCATTAGTGCACGCAAAAGTTACATGCATTATAATAACGCGTGTAAAATGCTAGCGCGACCGTGATAGCAGTTATCACAGCTTAGTGAGCCAAGTCCTTGGTGTACACTGCATCAGCCCTAACTCACAGTTGCCAAATACTCTTCCAGGTGCACCGCAGTGGCATAGCTAAGACTCCTTGGGCCCCAGTGCAAGTTTAGCATTGGGGGCCCCCCAAGCATGCTATATATAACAATTGATACAATACACCAAAACCTGCCAATGGCAACTACAGAGTCAGAGGTGCAAGAAGGGGATGGGGAGCAGCTTGTTACTGATTACCCCCAAGCACTCTATACATAGCAATCCCTGCCAATGGCAACTACAGTGTCAGAGGTGCAAGAGGGGATGGGGAGCAGCTTGTTACTGATTACCCCCAAGCACTCTATACATAGCAATCCCTGCCAATGGCAACTACAGTGTCAGAGGAGCAAGAAGTGGATGGGGAGCAGCTTGTTACTGATTACCCCCAAGCACTCTATACATAGCAATCCCTGCCAATGGCAACTACAGTGTCAGAGGTGCAAGAGGGGGATGGGGAGCGGCTTGTTACTGATTACCCCCAAGCACTCTATACATAGCAATCCCTGCCAATGGCAGCTACAGTGTCAGAGGTGCAAGAAGGGAATGGGGAGCAGCTTGTTACTGATTACCCCCAAGCACTCTATACATAGCAATCCCTGCCAATGGCAGCTACAGTGTCAGAGGTGCAAGAAGGGAATGGGGAGCAGCTTGTTACTGATTACCCCCAAGCACTCTATACATAACAATCCCTGCCAATGGCAGCTACAGTGTCAGAGGTGCAAGAAGGGGATGGGGAGCAGCTTGTTACTGATTACCCCCAAGCACTCTATACATAGCAATCCCTGCCAATGGCAGCTACAGTGTCAGAGGTGCAAGAAGGGAATGGGGAGCAGCTTGTTACTGATTACCCCCAAGCACTCTATACATAGCAATCCCTGCCAATGGCAGCTACAGAGTCAGAGGTGCAAGAAGGGGATGGGGAGCAGCTTGTTACTGATTACCCCCAAGCACTCTATACATAGCAATCCCTGCCAATGGCAACTACAGTGTCAGAGGTACAAGAAGGGGGCGGGGAGCAGCTTGTTACTGATTACCCCCAAGCACTCTATACATAGCAATCCCTGCCAATGGCAGCTACAGTGTCAGAGGTGCAAGAAGGGAATGGGGAGCAGCTTGTTACTGATTACCCCCAAGCACTCTATACATAGCAATCCCTGCCAATGGCAGCTACAGAGTCAGAGGTGCAAGAAGGGGATGGGGAGCAGCTTGTTACTGATTACCCCCAAGCACTCTATACATAGCAATCCCTGCCAATGGCAACTACAGTGTCAGAGGTACAAGAAGGGGATGGGAAACAGTGTGTTAATGATCACTACTATTCAAATTAACTAAAGAGATTAATATTATCAGCACAGGACCAATAAAGAGCTAATACAGTATTTGAGGGGTGGGCCCCTTGGGGCCCCTCCAGCCCAAGGGCCCCGATGCGGTCGCTACCTCTGCACCCCCTATTGCTACGCCACTGGTGCACCGTACATGAATGTGGAAGTTCTAACAAGACACCAGCAGGTGGCAGAACAAATAGGAGATCACCGAGAAGAAGCTCAAAGGGCTCGATTCACAAAGCGGTGCTAACCCAGTTAGAGACTTTAGGCATGATAACCATTGCACCACGCTGGTGAAAAGACAGTTTAGGTGTGATAAGTTTAGGTTTGATAAGTTTAGGCATGCTAAGTTTAGATAAGTGTAGATAGCGTGCAAAGTCCCGCACACAAAGCAGCGCCATTAAACTCTATGCGAAGTGCACCAGACTTTGCTAGCGCAAAACTTTTGATCAGCTGTGCACTGCGGTGCTAACGCAGTTGGTGCTTAAACTTATCATGCCTAAACTTATCACACCTAAACTTACCATGCCTAAACTCATCACACCTAAACTTATCATGCCTAAACTGAGTTTAGGCATGATAAAGGGCTTTTCACCAGCGTGCTAACTGTTAGCACCGCTTTGTGAATCAGGCCCAAAGACTTCTATGAACATTCAGAAAAATGAACGATTATAACATTTGTGTGGTGTTCTGACTACTTATCTCAGCAGTGAGTGACAAATGGGTAGCATCTGTGGGAAAATTAGCTGTGGCAAGAGAGCTTATTTGATCGCTCCATTACCTATTGGGCAGTGCTCTAAACCCTTGCTGAAGACCATCCATACACACCAGCAGAGGACGTGGTGATCTGTGGATGGAGAGAAATTCCCCTCACAAACCCCCCCCCCCCCCCCACACACACACACACACACCTCACTTCTCACAAGAGGACACTTCCCAGCAGGGCTTGTGCTATCATAAGAAGCACCTAGACAGTATCCCAAGACCTGAGTCTCTTACGCTTTCTAAATTGTGAAGGTCACGATAACATCACTGGCAGTACAGTATAAAATGTAAGGGGCTATACGTGAAATCTATATCTTCAACTGCCCCCCCGTTACCGAAGGGCTGAACTTTATTACTACTTATCACAAAGAAACAATCTATATCTTGTTTTTTTCGCCACTGATTAGGCTTTCTTTGGATGGTACTTTTTGCTAAGAATTATTTTATTCTAACTCAGTTTTAATGGGAATAAATTCATTATTTCTCAGTTTTCGGCGATTACAGTTTCAAAATAAAACATGCTACCGTAATTAAAATCCACACATTGGGCCTGATTCACAAAGCGGTGATAACTCAGTTAGAGACTTTAGCCATGATAACCATTGCACCACGCTGGTGAAAAGCCAGTTTAGGCATGATAAGTTTAGGTGTGATAAGTTTAGGTGTGATAAGTTTAGGCATGCTAAGTTTAGATAAGTGTAGATAGCGTGCAAAGTGCCGCACACAAAGCAGCGCCATTAAACTCTATGCGAAGTGCACCAGACTTTGCTAGCGCAAAACTTTTGATCAGCTGTGCACTGCGGTGCTAACGCAGTTGGTGCTTAAACTTATCATGCCTAAACTTATCACACCTAAACTTATCACGCCTAAACTTATCACGCCTAAACTTATCACACCTAAACTTATCACACCTAAACTTATCACACCTAAACTTATCACGCCTAAACTTATCACGCCTAAACTTATCATGCCTAAACTTATCACGCCTAAACTTATCACACCTAAACTTATCACGCCTAAACTTATCACGCCTAAACTGAGTTTAGGCGTGATAAAGGGCTTTTCACCAGCGTGCTAACTTAGCACCACTTTGTGAATCAGGCCCCATGTATTTGCCCATTTGTGTCAGTTATTGCAACGTTTAAATGTTTTCCCTAGTACAATGTATGGCGGCAATATTTTATTTGGAAATAAAGGTGCATTTTTTCAGTTTTGCGTCTGTCCCTATTACAAGCCCATAATTTATAAAGTAATTGTAGTATACAGTTTTTGTATACATATTAAAAAAGTTCAGTCCCTAAGGTAACTATTTATGTATATTTTTTTTATTTGTAATTTAAAAAAATGGAAACTTTAGGGGAGTGTGGGAGGTCAGGGGTGAATTAAAAAAAAAAAGGTAACTAGGGATGATAAACTGAAAAAAAAGAAAAAAGGGGGGATGTAATATTACAATTTGGCCACAAGATGTCCTCAGTGGTGAGTTCAGCTCCATACTGTTAGTACAGAAATGGAAGCACTACGTGGATGGGATTCATGAATGCAGCCATTCACACAGGGAATTAGATCAATGAATGGGATTTGTTTTCCCATTAATTGATCTAGCGGCGGGCGATCGGCAGCAATGAGCGGCTGTACCGAGCGCGGGGGGGGGGGGGGGGCGTATTAAGCGGGGGGATGCGGCGGGAGGGACATAGTACCTACGCCCCTGCACAGAGTTGTGGCATTTTGCAGGGACATAATTACTCGTCCCGGGGGAGGGAAAGTGGTTAAGCATATTAAGCAATATTAAGCATTTATAATGTTAAGTGGATGGGCGAAACTGGATAAATTTTTCATCAGGAGCGAGTGTGAAAATGTATCCAAATACCTCCTCCGTTTCACCCATCCACTTATATTGTAAATGCTTAATATTGCTTAGTATGCTTACTATGCAGAACGGAGGGGGGGATTTGTAATGGAAGGAGAGGGTCAAAAAACAGGGAGGGAAACCCTCTGCAGTCACATGCTGGTAATAACCTCCTCCTTCTACCCACAATCCTTTACTTCCAGCATCCAGAGAGGCAAAGTATCGCATGCAAATCATTAACACCGCATAACTATCGACAGTTTATCGCATCCATATCGCACCATTATCGCATCCATATCGCTCCATTAACGCCTGCTACCGAACACTCTTCTCTCTCTCCTCTCACAGTGGTGAATTGCAAACAAAGTGTTAAAATACTGCATGAGATAAAATACCGACCTTTTATCGCTTACTAACTCTCCTCTGGTGAATTGAGGGACAGTAGGGCTCAAGTCCCTGTTGCGATGGTAATGTGTATACAGTTAATTCGCCGGGCAGTGGAAGTGTCAGACACATCTTCAGCTTCTGTTGGGTTTCAGCAACATCAGCAGTTTCCCTGAGAGGCAGGAGAAATACCAACTAACAGCTTGTACAATTAGCTAGCTGACTTGGGGTTAGATTCACTTTGTAGGATGAGATCCCCACACTTTGGCCTAATAGGCTGCCTATCAGGCAGCCTATTGGGCCAATCAAAGTGCAAAGATCTTATTCTACAAAGTCACTGGACCTGACAGGGTCCAGACTGGGATAATTGGAGCAGGTGTTAGTTTTGGGGGTAGCGTGAGCTTGAGCAGTGTAGCTTAGTGAATCATCCCCTACTGATTTGTCTATGAGCCAGATGCAGCCTTCATAAGAGCCACATCTGCCTCCTGAGCCATAGGTTCCCTACCCCTGCACTAGATGCTCACCAGATGTAGCCCACCACCTATAGTTGCAGGTGGATCATGTGCATATGGTGTAACTCACAATGACATTCAACGACACTTGTGGAAATTCTTAACCTCTCTTGAGGCTCCTTTTAATCCAAATTAAGATCTCAATAAAATACATAAAAATTCACATAGCATACAACTGTTAACGTTTGCCTCTGGGCACAAACAGACTTGTGCTTACGATAAATATATGGCTTGTCACATATACTGCTGCCCAATGCCCATCTGCTAGTGTGTAGCGGGTGAAGATGCTGCAGCGTCCCGCTCGGATCCTCTATCCCGCCGTATGTGCTACTTCGGTCCGCGCAGCTACCAGTGACCGGCCCGTCTGTTCGCGTCTGTTATTTCTTGGGCGCCACCAGTACTTAAATAAGATGCAGTCTATGCAACACCCCTTTTACTACAAGGGGCACTATGATGAAAAATTGTAACATGTTAAACATGAGCAAACAGACAAATAAGAAGTACGTTTTTTCCAGAGTAAAATGAGCCATACATTACTTTTCTCCTATGTTGCTGTCACTTACAGTAGGTAGTAGAAATCTGACAGAAGCGACAGGTTTTGGACTAGTCCATCTCTTCATAGGGGATTCTCAGCAAGGCTTTTATTCTTTATAAAGATATTCCCTAGAAAGGATTAAAAAAAGGATGCTGGCCAGCTTCCCTGCTCGCTACACAGATTTTTGACAGTTGGAAAGAGCAACTGCCATTCACTAAGTGCTTTTGAAAATAAATATATCCCTGAGAATCCCCTATAAAGATATGGACTAGTCCAAAACATGTCACTTCTGTCAGATTTCTACTACCTACTGTAAGTGACAGCAACATAGGAGAAAAGTAATTTATGGCTCATTTTACTCTGTAAGAAGTGTACTTCTTATGTGTATATGTCTGCACATATTCTAAATTTTACAATTTTTCGCCATAGTGCCCCTTGAAGCTTCCTGGTGCCTAAATTACCTTCCTCAGGGGAGCTATGCTGCAACCTGCACCTCTGCTCATTACTCGCTCCAATACCCGGGGATGGGGTGAGTATAGCTGTGTCAGGGGATCCCCCAGTCAGTTTTACATTTTTTTTCACTCCCCCCCCCCCCCCCCCCCCACACACACAAACACACACCACCCCAATATTGCCATTACACAATGTAGAGTGTTGCCTGTGTGTTATTTTATGATCGGCTTCAGGAAGTTTGTCGGCTGTAATTAATCTCACATCAGAGGCCAGCAGGATAATTAATGACCCCTCTATTACTCCATGCACATAATTAGGCACTAAATGAGCACAAAACTTCTCTCCCGGCTGCAAAACATGAGAAACGTGACCCCAGTACAATCTAACAGCTAGGAGGTAAAACAGATAAATACAGGTGCATTCATCTCATAGTCAGGATAGTAATGCTCTCTTATATACAGTAAAAAGTATCAGTTCTTCCTATTGTTAACTGCCTTGATCGTAGCGGCATCACACTGCGCCATAATTACAGCCCTCAGGCAGGTGTGTGCGGCTGTGCGCCATCATTTCTTTGTTAAACATTATATTTTATGGTTTTTCATGTACTTGAGTGGTCGCGCCATAATACTCCGGCAGAGCTGTGTGCCATTTTTATCTGCTCCGTGGTGAAACTGCTTACAAGATTCAATTCAAGACTTCAGAATCAGAAAGATCATGTGCCCCCCTGGATGATGCTGGTGTAACACACAGCAAAGGACAGCAATTTGAAGTCTGGAAGATTCCAGGGCAAGGGTGGGAAGGATGAAAAGCTAGGTGGCCATGCAACCCTTCCTGCTAGGGATGGCCTTGCCTTTTGTGTTCACCAGTTGTCCGAAGAGAACCCCAGATAGCCATTTAGCAGCAACTACATACACAGTCCTTGTGGCATAATTGGTTAGTGCATTTGGCTGTTAACCGAAAGGTTGGTGACTCAAGCCCACCCAGGGATGGCCTTGTGTTTTGTGAAAGGAACTAATGTACCCTCCTTAAACTAGAAGATTGTATACAAATGTAAGCAGACTGCAGAGTGGCGCAGCAGGAGTGTGCTGGGCCCATAACCCAGGGGTAAGGGGTTGATGGATTGAAACCCTCCTCTGCTAGGCATGATTTCATTTTTGCACCTCGCTTTATCGCATGAACAAAATGGTTTCCATAGCCCTGTAAGGGAAAGTATAATAAGGGCCCTGCCGTAACATAGATATTACGGTAGCTAAGACTACTCCTGGGACTTTCTTGAGGTTGAAGAGATGAGTGAAATGGCTGGCTTCAGCCTGTAACGTTAGTTGACCTGGGATTGATTCCCGGCCACTGGTGGTATAGTGGTGAGGAGAGCTGCCCTCCAAGCAGTTGACCTGGGTGCGATTCCTGGCCAAGGTATGTGAGTGTGCTTTTGACATCCTACAAATTCCTGGAAGACAACATCCTCCTCCGGAGGAGGAGGGAGGAGGAAGGGAGGGCCCTTTGCAAAATAATGAAGCTACATGCCTCATATACCCTTAAAAACATATTTAAAGGCCACTTCCGGTTTACTACTCGTCCACTCGTCCCTACGCCACTGGATCACGGACTTCCTGACCAACAGATCACAAGTCGTCAAGCTGGGCAAGATCTCCTCCCAAGCAAGGTCTACTAACACAGGTGCCCCACAGGGCTGCGTCCTGTCGCCAATCCTGTTTTCCCTCTACACCAACAACTGCAGATCCACAGCAGACTCGGTCAAGGTCGTCAAATTCGCGGATGACACCACCATCATCGGTCTTGTGACCAAAAATGATGAGCAAGACTATCGTCAACAAGTCGACAGAGTTTGTCGTTGGTGCAAGGAAAACAGGCTGGTCCTCAACACAGCCCAAACCGTTGAGTTGGTTATTGACTTCAGGAAGCAGGCCCCACCCCACCTCCAATCTTCATCGAAGGCACTGAGGTGGAAAGGGTATCTAGTGTCCGCCTCCTCGGTACCCAGATCTCCAGGGACCTGAGCTGGAAGACTCACACGAGCACCACACAGAGAAAGGCCCAGCAGAGACTCTTCTTTCTTCGCCAACTGAGGAAGTTCGGGATGGCACAGGAGCTCATGTCAAACTTCTACTCTGCCACTATAGAATCCGTCATCTGCACCTCTATCCTGGTGTCAGGGGCGCCTCTAGGCATAGGCAGTACAGGCCATTGCCTGGAGTGCCATTGGTCCTGGGGGGTGCCATGTTGCAGAATTAAGCCCCGCCCCAAATTAAGCCCCACCCAAGATTAAGCCCCACCCCTGTGGCTGTTCTATTACTTGCTTCTGCTGAATCTACTTAGCGTAAGTTGCAGGCAGCTGACACCTCTGTGCCTTGTGCATCCTTCTTTCCTCCTTTGTGCCATCTCTGCCCCCTTCTGTGCCCTTTGTGCCTCCTTCTGTCCCCCTGTGCCTCCTTATGTCCCCTTTGCCTTTATTTGTCCCCTTGTGCTACCTCTGCCCCCTGTTCCTCCTTTAGTCCCACTCTGCCTCCTTCTGTCCTCCTATGCCTCCTTCTGTATCCCTTTGTGCCTCCTTCTGTCTCCATGTGCCTCTTCAGTCCCCATGTGCCACCTCAGTCCCCTGCGCCTTCCTCTGTCCCCATGTGCCTCCTTTAGTCCCCCTGTGACTCCTTCTGTCCCCCTTTGTGCCTCCTTCTGACCCATTGTAGAGGGTGCCAGGCCAACCAGGCGGGCATAAGTGCTGTGCAGGGGGGACCGTGGTCACCCCCGCCAGATGTTGTGTCCCCAGGTGGTGAACAGGCCGTGTCAGTTTACTGGCCCACAGCCCGTAAGCTCACTTCTGCAGCCTTACATTACGTGTATTTTCTGGTGAAACACTGCCCGCATTGCAAATTTTCTGATGAAACGCTGTCGCATTATGATTATTTCCTGGTGAAACGTGCCGCATTACGATTATTTTCATGAAAGGGGGCCATGGGGGTGGGGGCGCCACAGATTTTCTCGCCTGGAGTGATAACATGGCTAGAGGTGCCCCTGCCTGGTGTGGTATGCCGGATCCTCAAACAGGGACAAATACAAGCTTCAGAGGGTCATCAGGTCAGCGGAGAGAATCATTGGGAAACCACTCCCCTCACTGGACCTCCTCTACAACTCCAGACTGCGTTCCAGAGCACAAAGGATCGCTAATGACCGCTCACACCCAGGCAACCGATACTTTAAAGTGCTCCCATCCGGAAGAAGGCTACAGACCATTTCCACCAAGACAACCAGACATACAGGGGCGTAGCAATAGGGGTTGCAGAGGTTGCGACCGCATCGGGGCCCTTGGGCCAGAGGGGCCCCAAAGGGCCCTCCCTCAACTTTAGTATTAGCTCTCTATTGTTCCTATTCTCATAATAATCACCTCTATAGATATTTTGAATAGTGGTAATCATTAACAAGCTGCTCCCCATCCCCTTCTTGCACCTCTGACACTGTAGTTGCCATTGGCAGGTTTTGGTGTGCCATATCAATTGTTATGTATAAAGTGCTTGGGGGGGCCCCATTGTAATACTTGCATCAGGGCCCACAGCTCCTTAGCTACGCCATTGCAGACATATGAACTCCTTCTTCCCTGCTGCCGTTAAACTCTTGAACTCTATTCACTGGCTCCCTCCCTCAGGCCGGCAGGCAGATCATATGGTCCACTGATATGAGTGATAGGCCATCCACTGTCTGTGCGTTTTTGTTTTTTTGTTTTTCATGCCACCCCTGTCTTATTACTGCCTAATTCTGTAATGCCACACTTTTTAGCGTACATCTACTACTGTTCTTGTTGTAAGTTGTCATGGTTGTTTTAATGTCTCTGTTGTTACCTTTTTGTGCCGCTGATTTCTCTGTTTTTGTGCCGAATCCAATTCCGGGCATGACCCAGTCAGGCTTGGCGAAATAAACTGGATTCTGATTCTGATTCTGACTATCCGGATATCCGAATCCTTCGGATCGGAAAATTTTTGATCCAGATATCCGACCCGGATCGGATAGAGGGGTATCAGGATCCAGATAGTGAAAAGTGGTATCCGAGCAATACTGGTGGGTGGTGGTAGTAGTATTTTGATATTCTGTATCCACATCCTATGGAGTCCCAAGCAGGGCTGTAGAGTCGGAGTCGAGGAGTCGGAGTCAGAGCAATTTTAGGTACCCCGAGTTGGAGCCGTAGTCGGTGATTTCATAAACTGAGGGATTGAAGTCGGATGATTTTGTACAAAATTCACAGCCATGGTAAGTATTAGACTAAGGAGTCAGAGTCGAGGAGTCAAAGTTATTTTGGGTACCCAGAGTCAGTGTTGGATGTTTCATCATAAACTGAGGAGTCTGAGTTGGAGTCGGAAGATTTTTGTACCAACTCCCAAGGCAGTATTTTTATGCTTCTAGGCCAACTTTCCTATGCGGCATTCATGTTCCACATCCCCCTCCCACTCCACGTGCCCCGCCTCCTCCTCCTCCTCCTCCCAGCATAGAGTTCTTATGGAGTTTATTTCACAGAATTGTTATTTTATAAAGATGCTGTTCTTACACTTTAGCAGCTCACATTTTGGCCTCACTTCTTGTTTGTCATCATCAGTAATTGGCCTCCAGGGCTGTGTATACACTTACTGTATGGGCTGCTCTCCTCGGTGGTCCCAGACACAGTCCCGTCAGGAAGATACTGCAGGTAATATCCCATCCGACTCAACAACCGGGTCACTATTCCCTTCAGCTGCGGCTCTGCAAGAGAAAGTCATAAAAATCTCATAAGAAAAAAACTGCTGGATCCCCCTCCTCTCCCCCCTCCTCTCCCCCCTCTGACTAATCATGCTGTGTTTCTATCTTCTCTATACCCCTGACCTCTTTTCCTTCATCTCACTGTCTCCAGAGACAAACTATTCAATCCATTATCCCGACAGCTCAACTAGAGCGGCCCAATCCTCAATGACACAGTTCAGGCGGAGGGAGCGGGCGGGAGAGCTAGGAACCGCACAGAACGCAGGCGTAATGGGAACTATACAGCGGGTCAGTACAGGAAGACACAATTACTGTTATTTAGTGTAACAACTCTGAATACTGGGGGCTGAACGAGGAATAGACTAGAGAAATAGTGCTCTGCAAACAATATATACTGCTTATATCAGTTACATTTGTACGCTCCCTGCCAACAAATGCGGGAACAAGCTAGATAAAGATTGCCTCTTGGGTGCATACAAAATAATTATCTTTATTTATCCCAAAGATTACATATACTAGAAACATTTGCATAAATTACCAGATAAAAACAACATCGAGTACCCACAAAAATGACAAGAAGTTGCATACAAGACTACTCTAAAATCCAACAGTCACTAAGGGCCATCTCTACTCAAACAAGAGGCTGCAGTCCTCCTAAAGCCCCCTCTACACCGTTCACTTCCAGGCACGATCAATTGAATTCGATTGGATCAAATTAGATTAGATCGATTCAATCCGACATGTCCAATCGGGATTCGATCGATCGTGTGATCGATTTTGGCTAGTTTGCAATGAAAATCGTTCACGCGATAGATCGAATCCCGATTGGATAGAATCGATCTAAATCGACACTGAACAGTCATTAAAAATGAAATTGGTACTTACCTTGAGCTTCCTCAAGCCCACCGTAGGCTGCGAGATCCCCCAGCGTCCTCCTGGCTCCTCTCCCGGACCCGCTGGTGGATCTGTTACTGGTGACTCTCAGGCTGAAGGTCAGCCTTACATTTCCTGAATGGGGACGCTCCACATGATCACGCTGGCTGGCGTGACAGTCCTGCGCATGCGCTGTTTTCTTACTCTGAACTGCGCATGCACTGGACTGTCATGCTGGCCGGCGTGAGGACGCTTAGCGGCCGGCGTTATGCGAGCGTCCCGTCCAGGAAGTGTACGGATGACCTTCAGCCCCAAAGTCGCCGGTAACGGAGCCACCAGCGGGATCGGGAGAGGAGCCAGGAGGACGCCGGGGGACCTCGCCGCCTACGGTGGCCTGGAGGAAGCCCCAGGTAAGTATCAATTTCATTTTTATTGACTGCTTGGGGTCCCTTTAGGTCATAATTAAAATGAATTACAATTTTTGTAATTCATTTATTCTATTATTACAGAAATTGTGCATTATGATTTTACATCGTTATTGGAAATTATGATGCAAGATTATGTGAAATTCGTGCACATCACTGTTCATCAGCTCCACTTATTGGCCTAGGTTTATTTTTGTACTGCTCTTAATCTGACTTTTGTACTATTAACTATTAGTATTTGATAGGGTATAACATATCGATAAACCATCTGCCCAATTTGATATACAATGAAAGTTATTGGTTATTACACTGATGTGCAGAAGTGAGTGCAGAATAACATCTCTGAACACACAACACACGGGCATTATTCAATTCACTTCTTCACCCGAGCTTTCTCCTGGGAGATCATTTTTCACCTTCTATTTAGACTAATTTTTCCGCACTTTGCAAATGAAAATGTGACAAAAGGTAGGTTAAAAAGTGTTATCAAGATTATTTTAAGTATTTTCTTGCTCTCTGGTCAGTGGCGGAAGCCACGGAACTGTGGGCCCCGATGCAGTTTTACAATGGGGCCTCCCAGCACTCTATACATAACAATTGATACGACGCACCAAAACCTGCCAATGGGGAGCAGTTTGTTACTGATTACCACTATTTAAAGTATCTATAGAAGTGATTATTACCAGCACAGGACCAATAGAGAGCTAATACTGTAGATGAGGGAGGGCCCTCTGGCCCAAGGGCTCCAATGCGGTCGCAACCTCTGCACCCCCTATTGCTACGCCCCTGTCTCTGGTGGGTGTAAAAGGCATTTTATTGCCAAGTTTGAAGATATCACCTGGGAGAAAACTCAGAAGAAAAAGTGAATTGTGTATGGCCCATGGGCCCGTATGCCGTATATAACCCATGGGCCCGTATGCCCATATGGCGTATATGACCCATGGGCCCGTATGCGGTATATGACCCATGGGCCCGTATGCCGTATATGACCCATGGGCCCGTATGCCGTATATGACCCATGGGCCCGTATGCAATTAACGTTTTCTCCAGACTTTTTTTCTTAGGTAATATTTTCACTCCTTGTCAAAAAAAAAGGACCCCTGTCGTAAAAATCTTAAAGGATGTCTCCTTCCAGCAGGATAATACACCGTGTTACAAAGCCCACATAATCTCATGCTTGTTTCTGGAACATGAAAATGAGTCCATTGTGCTCCAATGGCCTTCACTCACCAGGTCCCCCATCAGCACCTTTGGGATGTGATGAAAAGGGAGATTCATATCATGGATGCACAACCAACAAATCTGCAGCAACTACATGATGTTATTATGTAATATGGACCAAAATCTCTCCACCACCTTGAAGAACCAATGCAGGTCTGAAGGCAAGAAAGGGTCCAACCCAGAACCAACAAGGTGAACTTAACACACAATGGTCAGTGAGTGTATAGTAACCACTTTAGAGATCAGATCATTCAATTTATATTTGTCAAAAATAAGCTATTTCTTCCTTCTAAGCGCTGACTGCCCACAAACAGGACGGGATAGGGGGGGCAGTGACAGAGCTGCATGCGAGAGGTCAGTAGAGGAATAGCAGAGATACAGGACAGGATGGGGGGTCAGTAGAGGAATAGCAGAGATACAGGACTGGATGGGGGGGTCAGTAGAGGAATGGCAGAGATACAGGACGGGATGGGGGGTTAGTACAGGAATAGCAGAGATACAGGACGGGATGGGGGGTTAGTACAGGAATAGCAGAGATACAGGACTGGATGGGGGGTCAGTAGAGGAATAGCAGAGATACAGGACTGGATGGGGGGTCAGTAGAGGAATAGCAGAGATACAGGACGGGATGGGGGGTTAGTACAGGAATAGCAGAGATACAGGACGGGATGGGGGGTTAGTACAGGAATAGCAGAGATACAGGACTGGATGGGGGGTCAGTAGAGGAATAGCAGAGATACAGGACTGGATGGGGGGTCAGTAGAGGAATAGCAGAGATACAGGACGGGATGGGGGGTTAGTACAGGAATAGCAGAGATACAGGACTGGATGGGGGGTCAGTAGAGGAATAGCAGAGATACAGGACTGGATGGGGGGTCAGTAGAGGAATAGCAGAGATACATGACGGGATGGGGGGTTAGTACAGGAATAGCAGAGATACAGGACGGGATGGTGGGTCAGTAGAGGAATAGCAGAGATAGAGGACGGGATGGGGGGTAAGGACGGGAATAGCAGAGATACAGGATGGGATGGGGGGTCAGTAGAGGAGTAGCAGAGATACGGGACGGGATGGGGGGTCAGTAGAGGAGTAGCAGAGATACAGGATGTAGGGTGGGGGGGGACAGGACAGGCATAGCAGAGATACAGGACGGGATGGGGTACATGTACTTATATGTAGTTTTGGTCATTATATCAATGTCCCCTACTTACTGTTTTGGACAGAGTGACTTTAATACTTACCAGGGTCTTTGTCGATGGCTCCTCTCCGGCTGCTGCACAGACGCACTTTGGAGACCAGGAAGAGGATCTGTTTTTGGCACAGGGATTTGGTTCCCCTTGGACAGACTTTTCTCTGGGGGGGTGCAGGGCGGGATCCTCCAGAATCTTTCACTTCTCGTCTCTGTCTGATTAATGAACTGGCCAAAGCAGCCATGTCAGTCCTCTAAGCCACCAGTGGTCCTTGGATGTGTTTGTCACCTGTCCGGGGAAGCCATGTGTTCTGGAATAGAATTCCTCTAGACTCCGGACCTTCTGTTGCATTTCCCACCTGTGTTCACATTTGTAATCCACCAGCTGTCGATGTTCAGTCCGGTCTCCTCCACGCTGCCACACGTAGATCCCGTAGCCGTCATTCTTCCCTTGTAGGATGCCGGGCTTCGTATCCTCATTCTATGACATATACAGCGAGCTCTGTGCTGTCTGCTGGAGATGACGGCCGGTCTGCCCCATTATCCACTACAGTCAACTGAATCGAGCTGCGATCTCCCGCGTGTCTGATGTGTTCATGTCTACTATTCTCATTCCAGCGATTCGCTCCCCCTCCCTTCTCCACTACAACCCCCTCCCTCATCCTTCATTACCCCCCCCCCCCTCCCTTCCGCCACCCACCGCTCCAGCCGTCCTCAACTAATGAATGTAACTCAGAAATTATTCCAGAGTGTTATTGAGTGACCCAGATAGAGAATGACCTTACTACACACAGCGCATACAAGCATTGCTTCATGTCATAACATGCAATTTAAACGCCGCCATTAATCATTGCAAATATTCCTCAGCTGACCTAATGTGACACAAAAAGCTCAGTCACTGCCAGGGGCGTCGCTAGCCCCAAAGATCCATGGCACGTGCCCCGGATCTATTCTGGGATGCCCTGGATGTGCCCCAGGCAGTCAGCTGTGGTGCCTCAATGGTGGGCATGCTGGGTGCTGTGGTGCATCAATCAGGGTATGCTGAGTGCTGTGGTGCCTCTATGTGGGCATGCTGGGAGCAGTGGTCCCTCAACGGGAGTGCCGTGGGTAGGAGCCGGGGAGGGGGTCCACTAGAAGGTCAGGGAATGCTGTGGGGGGGGGGGGGGGGACTGGCAGACAACCTGGCAGCAGGCCAGCCCGCCCAGCAGAAAGCCAGACCAGCCAGCACAGAAGCCAGGTGACTCTGCTTAGTTATGTTAAAGTGACACTGGCTATTTAAATGATAGTTTACTTTTTTTTTTTTTTTTGTATTAATGGAGAGGGAGCTTCATCCAATATCTTGCTGGGCCGGTCTACTTAGACCGCTGTTTAGGTCATGTAAATTTGGCTCCACCCATGACCACACTCAAAATCCGGTGTATGTGGCCACACCCATTTTTCATCTGGAGCATCCAAAAGTGCCCCAGATCTCCTAGGATTCTAGCAACGCCCCTGGTCACTGCACCCCCCCCCCCTTGTCTCTGCTATTCCTGCACTGACACCTCATACACACCTCTGTCAATGACCCCCCCCCCCCCCCTCCCATCCTGTCCCGTGTCTCTTCTTTTCCTGTACTGACCCCTCACAAGGAAGGGGAATAATAATTAAAAAAAAAATGATGTGGGGTCCCCCTCTCCCTCCCAAGCCTCTTTAACCCCTTTTCCCCCATGCAGGCTGGGATAGCCAGAATGCGGAGCCTCGGCTGTAAAAAAAAGTTTTCCCCCCTTTTGTTTCCCCCTGTCCTCCTTAACATACCCTGAAAATGTGGCGTTTCCAGCATGTACAGGGGTTTTGCTATTAACCACTAAATTATGTTTCAGTCCCTTTCTCACACTTTAAATATAAACTTTAAAATCAATTTTCTCCCAAAATAGTTTTTTTTTTTTTTAAATGACTCATGTACCCAGTGTTTTCCTTTCCATACCCTGCATTCTTTACTATTAACTGCTAAATTTAGCGGCCATTAAAATTTATATTAAATATAACCATTAAAAAAGCGTTTGCACAAAATACCTATCTATTAGCGCTGATTTCACACTTGATCCCCCTCCGCCATGCCTCTGTCCAGGTTTAGGTACACTGTTTTTGCCTTTTTTTTAAATTCTGGCTGCAGAAATGCCCTGAAAGTTTTAGAGATTTGCCTGCCATGTAAGTCTAAGGCGCTCGCTGGTCGCGGTCAATTCACACATTTTCACAGTAAATTTGTAAACGCATTCGGAATACGAAAATGTGACGTTCATCCATCACTACACATTACAACAGACGCATTACATCACAAAGCCACTACATGCATACTCCGGATACATCAGTAGTGATGACGAGCGTAATGACCTAATTGCCATTACGCAAACTTTTGTGTAATTTGTGAAATTACAATTATGACCGTAATCAAAATTTTGTGAATTTCACAAAATTACGCAAAAATTTGGCGTTTATGGGGAATTTGTAATTACGATGCAACAGCACGTGCAGAGATCTTTGCATTATCAGATATTGCAAGGCCCAAAACCAAGTGTCTTAACATGACCGGTAAATGCACCATGGCAAAGAGCACCTGTCTTAGAAGTGGCTGCAGATAGAGCCTTCTGATACATTTAAAGCGACAGCATGTGCAGGGGCCTTTGCATTATCAGTAATTGCAATCAATGAGTGACTCCTGAGTTTAGTCATTACCTAAATGTGCATAATTACTATTAGAAACTAAATTACATCCATTTGCGTTTTACAAATTTTTGTGTTAAACGCGAATTTGCACCGAAACGCGAAATTACAAAACTGAAATTTTGCTTAGGGAATTTTGAATTACAGTTTGTATGGCAATTATGAAATTACGAATTTGTGTCGTAGCGGCAACATTTGCATCCGTAATTAAGGAAATGTGAAATTACGAAAATTTTGGCCCAACACTATACATCAGCTTAGCAGTGACACAGACAGCAACAAAAACACTAACAATATAAGGACTGAAAAAAATGAAAATGCACAAAACTTTTTAATTTCAATACATTTTTATTAAGGATATCATTTTACCACAAACAACGAACATCCATGAAGAACAATGGTCATGTGGAGTAATATCTCTACAACCACAAGTTATATCAGTGCTTAGAAAACAAACAGAATTATAACAAAGTATATTTCTAAAATAATATTAATAGTAAACTATCACAGGAGCCCTAGTGGTCAGACCGCAAATGGCCTTCCAAACGGTGCCAGCAAACGGATCGTGCAAATTCTGGTCGCAGTCAATGCGCAGGAACCGTTGGGAATTGGCCGCAGACAAACCAGAAGGGAGCCTGTGAGGTACAGGTAATTATAACTTACACACTAGTTCAGGGTATAACTGCCACCACCTCCGTTACCATGGGACAGAGGAGCCCGCCGACTGTCTGTGCCTAGATCTACAAATAAAAATGTTTAAAACACACTCTATTCTGTCTAGCCAACAACAAACAATAGTAGCGTCTCTTCAGAGACCTGGGATCAGTTTCTGTGTGTGCTGAATAATAGGGTAGCTAGAACAACAACTGACGATAGCGTCGGTTTATTGAAAGCAATATAAATAATTAATATATACAGACAATTATTAAAATCAACAATTATTAAAACAGTAATAGCCAGTATGAAATAAAAAGGAGAAAATACTTAGGGTTTGTGGAAATATGTCAGTTCTGGGAAAACATGTAGAGTTCCTTTTGTTCAGTTCAGCAAAGTTTAAAATCCAAGCCAACTGGAAAATGTCCTTTGTTCAGTTCCGACAAGATGGCCGATCAAGATGGCCGCTAGCTATGTGTCCTTTGTTTCAGCTCAGACAAGATGGCCGCCAACCACATGGTCCCCTGGCTGGCAGAGTGCTTTCGTGAAGGTGGAATTTGGAGGACTGAGGGAGTGGTCCCTGGCAAACACTTTTGAACAATGCCCACCTTTGGGTGGAGCCTCAAGTACAGCCCTGGGGCTGGACAGGGGCGGTGAGCTCCCTGGAGGGGTGCTCTATGCCCACCAAATATGACATTTGCCATATCTCAGCTTACGCTTTCCGCACACACATGACCATCACATATTCATATTTCTCAGACTAGGCCAGTTCATATGATACCAAACTTGGGCATGTTTGCATGCCCGGTTAAAAAAACGGTGGAATCCCCCGAGTTCTGGTTATGCCAGTGGCCCCAATTTAATATCAAAATAGAATGATATAACTTTCACATTTCTCACCTGAACGGTATTGCTTAAACATGCTCAAAATCCTGAACTCCATGCTTTCTTATTCTGCCTATGTGGCTCCGGCCAGTCTGGGGGGGGGGAGCAGGTTTTGAATAGCCCCCTGCTGGGATTAGCTTCCTGAAGGCAAGGGTTTGTTCCTGCTCATTAACATATCAAAAGAGCCATCCTGCAGTTAAGCTGATGCTATCTCTCTGCTGAGAAAAGACTGCAGATGCTCCTACACAATCAATCCAGATTCTATTGATCTAAAGCGCAATCGATGCAGAGAATCGAGTGTGATCGCTTTTTCTTCACGGGCGGTTCTGCTGAAAAGCTTTATGGAGATGAAGATTTCATTTTTCAGCACGACCTGGCACCTGCTCACAGTGCCAAAACCACTGGTAAATGGTTTACTGACCATGGTATTACTGTGCTCAATTGGCCTGCCAACTCTCCCGACTTGAACCCCATAGAGAATCTGTGGGATATTGTGAAGAGAAAGTTGAGAGATGCAAGACCCAACATTCTGGATGAGCTTAAGGCCGCTATCGAAGCATCCTGGGCCTCCATAACACCTGAGCAGTGCCACAGGCTGATTGCCTCCATGCCACGCCGCATTGAAGCAGTCATTTCTGCAAAAGGATTCACGACCAAATATGGAGTGCATAACTGAACATAATTATTTGAAGATTGACTTTTTTGTTTTAAAAACACTTTTATTTTATTGGTTGGATGAAAAATGCTAATTTTTTGAAATAGGAATTTTGGGTTTTCATGAGCTGTATGCCAAAATCATCATTATTAAAACAAAAAAGGCCTTGAACTACTTCAGTTGTGTGTAATGAATCTAAAATATATGAAAGTCTAATGTTTATCAGTACATTACAGAAAATAATGAACTTTATCACAATATGCTAATTTTTTTTAGAAGATCCTGTATATGTTTTAAAATATTTATTTTAAAGAGAAGAACATGAGTCTAAATAAATGACTGCATTAAATTCTGGTATAGGCTCATTATACCATAGGCTATGACTCAAAGACTCTACGGTAAAGTTGCAATATCTGTAAAAAGAGAAACCTACGACAACTGTAGTAAACTAGCTCTAGTGAAGAATAGGCACAACCAAGGCAATATGGTACACAGTAAACAATAACAGCAACCAAGCTGAAACAGGTCAGAATCTTTTAAAAATGTATTCCTCGTCATCTGTATCTTCAAACACATCTGCAAGTGGTGTGGGGTCATCTGTATAGATGTCTTCATCACAGACTTCATTTTCATCCCCATCACTGCTGTCATCCTCGTATAAAGCACTGTCCTCACTACAATCCAAAGCATTGCTTATGCCACATTTCAGGAAGGCACGTCGCACCATCTCTTCAGGAATGTCTTCCCATGCATCTCGAATCCACTGTGTAATAAGTTCTATGCTTGGCTTCATTAGATTTCCCCCTTTTGTCAGTTGAGCTTGACCTGATGACATCCACTCATGCCACATCTTGCGCACACGGTCAATAAAGTGAATGTGTACCAGTTTAAAAATAAAAAGTCAGATATTCACCTAAGGAGAGGGAAGGCTCGGTCCTAATGAGCCTTCCCTCTCCTTTCACGGTACCCGGCCCCGCGCAGGATCCAAGTAGCAGTATTCGACCAGTTCAGTCAAATACTGCGACTTCCGCCACCGAAGGGAGGTTTCGGAAGCTTTCAGGAGCACTCGGGCTCCCGAGGACGGGCCGCTCCATAGTACGCATGTGCGAGCGCCCTCTATGACGCATACACGCGTGCGTAGTATGGAGCGGCCCATCTTCTGGAGCCCGAGTGCTCCCGAAGATCTCCAAAGTCCCTGCGGCGGTGGACGCGAACGGGGGAGCCAGCGCAGCACCGAGGGCACTGGGAGAGGAGAGGGAAGGCTCATTAGGACCGAGTCTTCCCTCTCCTTAGGTGAGTATCTGACTTTTTTTATTTTTAAACTGGTACCCATTGGCTTTAAAGGGTTTGTTTAAAGAAACATCCTGGGGCTGCAATACAGATGTTAGTGCACCTGGAATAACAGCTAGCGTAACTTGACTAGATTTTGCAAGTTCTTTGATGTCATCAGATCTGTGGGCCCTGAACATATCCCAAACCAGCAAAGATGTTTTTTTCTTTAAGGCTGCTCCTGGTCGTCCACTCCAAATTTCTTCCAGCCATTTTTTTGTTCCTTGTTCATCCATCCAACCATTAACTTGGGTACGCACAGTGATTCATGGGGGGAATTTTACACTTTTAGGCAATGTCTTTCTTTTAAAAATGATGACAGGCCGCAGCTTGGTTCCATTAGCCAAACATGACAGAACAACTGTGAAATGATTTTTGTCATTTCCTGTGGTTCTGACAAAAATAGTTTTTTCTCCCAAACTTGCCACAGTTCTAGTGCTCGGAAGTCACGGCTGTTTCATCCATGTTCCCTATGTCTCTCTTTTCTGTAAGGTCTTGCGGCAACTTCTGTAAGATCTTTGTTCTTTGTCGCAAACATAGGCCAAACCGATTCATGAACGGGGTACACCATCCTGCTGACACTGCAAAATTTTCAATGCCTGGTACTTTGTACTTGTCTTCCTTAGTCATTTGAAGGGCACGTAGCCGTATTCCCATGCGTGTTACACAGTAACCATTTTGCCGACACTCTAGAACCCATTTGTGCAATTCACTCTCTAGAGCCTTATAAGTAGTTGTTGGACAACGTTGAGATTTCTTAGCTTTTGGAATCTGTGTTAACTCGGCCTTCATTTTCCGCCACTCCCTCAGTTGTTTTTCATCAACTCCAAATTCCCTACTTGCAATACTGTTATTGCTTTCTTCTGCTCTTGCCACCACCTTGAGCTTGAAAGCTGCTTCATATGACCTGCATTTTTGTTTTGGTGCAAGATTAACGGTATCCATTTCTAAAAACAAGAAGAAAATACCAGTATAATGGGGGAAAAACTACTGTAATCTGCCACCATCTTAATCTTGACTGTATACCAGAGCATCCTAACTAATAAAATCCCCCTTCCCATAGCCAAATATGCCCGTAGTAATGGCCAGCCATTCTTCTTATAGCTAGATGTACCCGCAGTAATGGCCAGCCTCCCTCTTCATAATCAGATGAGCCCACAGTAATGGCCAGCCTCCCTCTCCATAGCCAGATGAGTCCGCAGTACTAGCAAGCCTCCTCTTCTTGAGTAGAGATGGCCCGAATGGTTCGCCGGTGAACGGTTCCTGGCAAACTTCCATGGTTCGCGATCGCGGCGAACTGGGAACTTTTCCGGAAGTTTGGTTCACCCCCATAGTGCATCATGAGGGTCAACTTTGACCCACTACATCACAGTCAGCAGGCACATTGTAGCCAATCAGGCTACACTCCCTCCTGGAGCCACTCCCCCCCCCCCTTATAAAAGGCAGACAGCATCAGGCTTTGGACTCACTCGTGTGCCTGCAGTCATTAGAGAAGGGAAAGCTGTTGCAGACTCTCATAGGGAAAGCTTTGTTAGGCTCTTGTAGGCTTCTTAGTTTGCTCCTTGCTGATTCTTATTGCCAAAAAAGCACCCCACAACAGCTCTTTTGAGAGCTAATCTTGTTCTTGTGATCCCATGGGCTACCATTTAGCATAAACAAGATTTAATTTGCGATTACTTTAATTTTCCACCAGAATGCGGATTTCCGCAGAAATTCACAAAATTCCACAGAAATGTAATGGCGATGGAATTTAGCGCTGGCGGAATTCCGCAATTCCGGTGGAACTGAATTTGCTCATTCCGATCATCCCTATTCAGGAAGTCTTCACGCATTAATAATTATGCGGCGTATGCTACGCAGTGGGTCGGCTAGTAGTATTTATTCGGGGGATATGTTTATTTTGTGCCAAAGCATTCATCTCTGGTTTCCTTTAACGAACATCTATGCTACGTTGTGCTAAGACATCGCTTGGCCTATATACAGCATACAGATACTGGAAGTCACAAGAAGTTAGGAAGTGAATAGAAGTAAAAGTAACTAGAAGAAACTGGAAGTGGCTCTCTGGAACCCATGTCGGCTATTTTATACTAGCCTCTAAGGAGTTAACTTTGGCATCACCTGGCAGGGACTGACCCGTCACCCATCACCTGGCTGCAATTGGCTGATAAGAGCATGTGATGGATGACGCTGTCTGCACGTGCTCAGTTGGGGAAAGCCAAATATGGCGTTTCCTCCCCTAATACCCCCAACATGAGGTAATATGTCCCAAGACCATTGTTTATGTACTATGAGAATGTTTTCATAACAATGGCTCATGTTTTCTGGTGCTTGCCGTCAGCTAGTCTGGCATATGCACTGGATATCTCCTTTATGGCATTGTAGAAGACACACAGAAATGTCTACATTGTGCTTCTAGAAATGCCTCTATTTCTCTCCAAGAGAAATCCTCCTTAAGAAAACTCTGCAGAGCAAGTCCTTATCCTGAAACCAAATATGGGCAGCACAGTGGCGTAGTGGTGGGCAGCATGGTGGCGTAGTGGTGGGCAGCATGGTGGCGTAGTGGTGGGCAGCATGGTGGCGTAGTGGTGGGCAGCACGGTGGCGTAGTGGTGGGAAGCACGGTGGCGTAGTGGTGGGCAGCATGGTGGCGTAGTGGTGGGCAGCATGGTGGCGTAGTGGTGGGAACCACTGTGGCGTAGTGGTGGGCAGCACGGTGGCGTAGTGGTGGGCAGCACGGTGGCGTAGTGTGGGCAGCACAGTGGCGTAGTGGTGGGCCGCACGGTGGCGTAGTGGTGGGCAGCACGGTGGTGTAGTGGTGGGCAGCACGGTGGTGTAGTGGTGGGCAGCACGGTGGCGTAGTGGTGGGCAGCACGGTGGCGTAGTGGTGGGCAGCACGGTGGGGTAGTGGTGGGAAGCACGGTGGCGTAGTGGTGGGCAGCACGGTGGCGTAGTGGTGGGCAGCACGGTGGCGTAGTGGTGGGCAGCACGGTGGTGTAGTGGTGGGCAGCACGGTGGCGTAGTGGTGGGCAGCACGGTGGCGTAGTGGTGGGCAGCACGGTGGCGTAGTGGTGGGAAGCACGGTGGCGTAGTGGTGGGCAGCACGGTGGCGTAGTGTGGGCTGCACGGTGGCGTAGTGGTGGGCGGCACGGTGGCGTAGTGGTGGGAAGCACGGTGGCGTAGTGGTGGGCAGCACGGTGGCGTAGTGGTGGGCAGCACGGTGGCGTAGTGGTGGGCAGCACAGTGGCGTAGTGATTAGCGCTTTCGCCTTGCAGTGCTGAGTTCGAGTCTCAGCCAGGTCAAATTCCACCACATTCCAAAGGTGCTCTACTGATGGGGGACCTGGTGAGTGGAGGCTATTGGATCACAATGGACTCATTTTCAGAAACAATTATGAGATTATGACAGCTTTGTGACACGGGGCATTATCCTGCCGGAAGGAGACATCAGAAGATGGGGGTTCACTGTGGCCATAAAGGGATGGACATGGTCAGCAACCACACTCCGGCTCAGATAGGGGCAGCAGATAGGCAGATAGGCGGCTTCCCTTCAGTGAGTCATTTATGTCCCTCCAGGTACAATTTATATAGGAGGAATGTTCAGGTTCCTGTAACTCCTTTACAAAACACAGTTAGTCATTAATAATGACTGTACAAGATTTCCCAGCAAGTTTTCAAAACTTTAAAGTGTACCTGAGCCGAAGGATGAAAGAAGTTCTATACATACCTGGGGCTTCCTCCAGCCCCCCTTCATGCTGATCCGTCCCTCACCTGGATCCTCCGCTATCAGTAATCAGCCGCACTCCCCCCTCGTGCTCCTGTGCTGGGAGCATTCTGCGCAGTAGTACTATGCAGGTGCAGAACTCTCCTGGCGATGGGAGCACAAAGGGGGATGTGCACACGGCTGTGACGCGCATGTACAGGAAGCCCCGACTCCCGAGATTACCGGGTCAGACTGCGGAGGAACGAGGCAGCGGAGAATGGCGAGGGACAGATCATCATACAGGGGGCTGGAGGAAGCCCCAGGTATGTATAAAGCTTCTTTTATCCTTCATCTCGGGGACAATTTATATAGACACTGAAGCGAAAAAAAGCGCAGTGCAGGAAGAGTTCCAGTGCAGGAAGAGTTAAAAAAACTCCAGTTGTCTATCCAAATAGCCATTGAGCTCAATGACTTTTAAAGTCGCAGAGAGCTCTGTCTTCTGAAGCTTGTTATTTCAACTGTCAGTCACTGTATTTTCTTTTTCTCTGCAGAGGACAGTTCAATAGTTCACAAGCCTGCTCTGTAAAATAATTTAAAATGCTGAGTAGTGTGTAAACTGCAAATATTAGAGAATGATGCAATGTTATAAAAAACACTATATAACTGAAAATTAAAATATGAGACACTTTTCTTTGCTGCTAATGTTCTAGTAATTATCTGTATTACACAACCAATTCATTATATCATCATTTTTTTTTCGCTTCAGTTCCCCTTTAAGTTTCTTCTTCTCTTCCTCCTCAGTTTCCAGAGGCTTCCTTCTCTGGGGGTCACTATCTACAGAATACTGAGGCATTGCAAAACTCCCCGGTTTTCTTTCAATAAAAATAATTTAAACGATGGGGGGGGGGGTGTAGGATATGGATCTATGCCCCTCCTCAGTCTCGCTCTTGTGGCCGGGAGTGTTCTGCGCATGCTCGTGTCTGTCGCCTCCTCAGTCTCGCTCTTGTGGCCGGGAGTGTTCTGCGCATGCTCGCGTCTGTCGCCTCCTCAGTCTCCCTCCTGTGGTCGGGAGTGTTCTGCGCATGCTCGCGTCTGTCGCCTCCTCAGTCGCACGCCTGTGGCCGTTAGTGTTCTGCGCATGCTCGCGTCTGTCGCCTCCTTAGTCGCACGCCTGTGGCCGGGAGTGTTCTGCGCATGCTCGCGTCTGTCGCCTCCTTAGTCGCACGCCTGTGGCCGGGAGTGTTCTGCGCATGCTCGCGTCTGTTGCCTCCTTAGTCGCACGCCTGTGGCCGGGAGTGTTCTGCGCATGCTCGCGTCTGTCGCCTCCTCAGTCTCGCTCCTGTGGCCGGGAGTGTTCTGCGCATGCTCGTGTCTGTCGCCTCCTCAGTCTCGCTCTTGTGGCCGGGAGTGTTCTGCGCATGCTTGCGTCTGTCGCCTCCTCAGTCTCGCTCTTGTGGCCGGGAGTGTTCTGCGCATGCTCGCGTCTGTCGCCTCCTCAGTCTCGCTCTTGTGGCCGGGAGTGTTCTGCGCATGCTCGCGTCTGTCGCCTCCTCAGTCTCGCTCCTGTGGTCGGGAGTGTTCTGCGCATGCTTGCGTCTGTCGCCTCCTCAGTCGCACGCCTGTGGCCGTTAGTGTTCTGCGCATGCTCGCGTCTGTTGCCTCCTTAGTCGCACGCCTGTGGCCGGGAGTGTTCTGCGCATGCTCGCGTCTGTCGCCTCCTCAGTCTCGCTCCTGTGGCCGGGAGTGTTCTGCGCATGCTCGTGTCTGTCGCCTCCTCAGTCTCGCTCTTGTGGCCGGGAGTGTTCTGCGCATGCTCGCGTCTGTCACCTCCTTAGTCGCACGCCTGTGGCCGGGAGTGTTCTGCGCATGCTCGCGTCTGTCGCCTCCTCAGTCTCGCTCCTGTGACCGGGAGTGTTCTGCGCATGCTCACGTCTGTCGCCTCCTCAGTCTCGCTCCTGTGGCCGGGAGTGTTCTGCGCATGCTCGCGTCTGTCGCCTCCTCAGTCTCGCTCCTGTGACCGGGAGTGTTCTGCGCATGCTCACGTCTGTCGCCTCCTCAGTCTCGCTCCTGTGACCGGGAGTGTTCTGCGCATGCTCGCGTCTGTCGCCTCCTCAGTCTCGCTCCTGTGGCCGGGAGTGTTCTGCGCATGCTCGTGTCTGTCGCCTCCTCAGTCTCGCTCTTGTGGCCGGGAGTGTTCTGCGCATGCTCGCATCTGTCGCCTCCTCAGTCTCGCTCTTGTGGCTGGGAGTGTTCTGCGCATGCTCGCGTCTGTCACCTCCTTAGTCGCACGCCTGTGGTCGGGAGTGTTCTGCGCATGCTCGCGTCTGTCGCCTCCTCAGTCGCACGCCTGTGGCCGGGAGTGTTCTGCGCATGCTCGCGTCTGTTGCCTCCTTAGTCGCACGCCTGTGGCCGGGAGTGTTCTGCGCATGCTCGCGTCTATGCCCCTCCTCAGTCTCGCTCCTGTGGCCGGGAGTGTTCTGCGCATGCTCGCGTCTATGCCCCTCCTCAGTCTCGCTCCTGTGGCCGGGAGTGTTCTGCGCATGCTCGTGTCTGTCGCCTCCTCAGTCTCGCTCTTGTGGCCGGGAGTGTTCTGCGCATGCTCACGTCTGTGCGCCTCCTCAGTCTCGCTCTTGTGGCCGGGAGTGTTCTGCGCATGCTCGCGTCTGTCGCCTCCTTAGTCGCACGCCTGTGGCCGGAAGTGTTCTGCGCATGCTCGTGTCTGTCGTCTTCTCAGTCTTGCTCTTATGACCGGGGGTGTTCTGCGCATGCTTGCGTCTGTTGCCTCCTCAGTCGCACGCCTGTGGCCGGGAGTGTTCTGCGCATGCTCGCGTCTGTCGCCTTCTCAGTCCCGCTCTTGTGGCTGGGAGTGTTCTGCGCATGCTCGCGTCTGTTGCCTCCTCACTCCGCTCCTGTGGCCGGGAGTGTTCTGCGCATGCTCGCGTCTGTCGCCTCCTCAGTCTCGCTCCTGTGGCCGGGAGTGTTCTGCGCATGCTCGCGTCTGTTGCCTCCTCACTCCGCTCCTGTGGCCGGGAGTGTTCTGCGCATGCTCGCGTCTGTCGCCTCATCAGTCTTGCTCTTGTGGCCGGGAGTGTTCTGCGCATGCTCGCGTCTGTCGCCTCCTCAGTCGCACGCCTGTGGCCGGGAGTGTTCTGCGCATGCTCGCGTCTGTTGCCTCCTCAGTCTCGCTCCTGTGCCTGGGAGTGTTCTGCGCATGCTCGCGTTTGTCGCCTCCTCAGTCGCACGTCTGTGGCCGGGAGTGTTCTGCGCATGCTCGCGTCTGTCGCCTCCTCAGTCCCGCTCTTGTGGCCGGGAGTGTTCTTCGCATGCTCGCGTCTGTCGCCTCCTCAGTCCCGCTCTTGTGGCTGGGAGTGTTCTGCGCATGCTCGCGTTTGTCGCCTCCTTAGTCGCACGCCTGTGGCCGGGAGTGTTCTGCGCATGCTCGCGTCTGTTGCCTCCTCAGTCTCGCTCCTGTGCCTGGGAGTGTTCTGCGCATGCTCGCGTTTGTCGCCTCCTTAGTCGCACGCCTGTGGCCGGGAGTGTTCTGCGCATGCTCGCGTCTGTTGCCTCCTCAGTCTCGCTCCTGTGCCTGGGAGTGTTCTGCGCATGCTCGCGTTTGTCGCCTCCTTAGTCGCACGCCTGTGGCCGGGAGTGTTCTGCGCATGCTCGCGTCTGTTGCCTCCTCAGTCTCGCTCCTGTGC
This sequence comes from Hyperolius riggenbachi, assembly GCF_040937935.1. Classification (NCBI taxonomy): domain Eukaryota; kingdom Metazoa; phylum Chordata; class Amphibia; order Anura; family Hyperoliidae; genus Hyperolius; species Hyperolius riggenbachi. The sequence continues at coordinate 7,387,148 of NC_090648.1, forward strand.
CTGGGAGTGTTCTGCGCATGCTCGCGTTTGTCGCCTCCTCAGTCGCACGCCTGTGGCCGGGAGTGTTCTGCGCATGCTCGCGTCTGTCGCCTCCTCAGTCCCGCTCTTGTGGCCGGGAGTGTTCTGCGCATGCTCGTGTCTGTCGCCTCCTCAGTCTCGTTCTTGTGGCCGGGAGTGTTCTGCGCATGCTTGCGTCTGTTGCCTCCTCAGTCTCGCTCTTGTGGCCGGGAGTGTTCTGCGCATGCTCGCGTCTGTTGCCTCCTCAGTCTTGCTCTTGTGGCCGGGAGTGTTCTGCGCATGCTCGCGTCTGTCACCTCCTCAGTCTTGCTCTTGTGGCCGGGAGTGTTCTGCGCATGCTTGCGTCTGTTGCCTCCTCAGTCTGACTCTTGTGGCCGGGAGTGTTCTGCGCATGCTCGTGTCTGTCACCTCCTCAGTCTCGCTCTTGTGGCCGGGAGTGTTCTGCGCATGCTCGCGTCTGTTGCCTCCTCAGTCTTGCTCTTGTGGCCGGGAGTGTTCTGCGCATGCTCGCGTCTGTCGCCTCCTCAGTCTTGCTCTTGTGGCCGGGAGTGTTCTGCGCATGCTCGCGTCTGTTGCCTCCTCAGTCTTGCTCTTGTGGCCGGGAGTGTTCTGCGCATGCTCGCGTCTGTCGCCTCCTCAGTCTTGCTCTTGTGGCCGGGAGTGTTCTGCGCATGCTCGCGTTTGTCGCCTCCTCAGTCGCACGCCTGTGGCCGGGAGAGTTCTGCGCATGCTCGCGTCTGTCGCCTCCTTAGTCGCACGCCTGTGGCCGGGAGTGTTCTGCGCATGCTCGCGTCTGTTGCCTCCTCAGTCTCGCTCCTGTGCCTGGGAGTGTTCTGCGCATGCTCGCGTTTGTCGCCTCCTCAGTCGCACGCCTGTGGCCGGGAGTGTTCTGCGCATGCTCGCGTCTGTCGCCTCCTCAGTCGCACGCCTGTGGCCGGGAGTGTTCTGCGCATGCTCGCGTCTGTCGCCTCCTCAGTCCCGCTCTTGTGGCCGGGAGTGTTCTGCGCATGCTCGTGTCTGTCGCCTCCTCAGTCTCGTTCTTGTGGCCGGGAGTGTTCTGCGCATGCTTGCGTCTGTTGCCTCCTCAGTCTCGCTCTTGTGGCTGGGAGTGTTCTGCGCATGCTCGTGTCTGTTGCCTCCTCAGTCTCGCTCTTGTGGCCGGGAGTGTTCTGCGCATGCTCGCGTCTGTTGCCTCCTCAGTCTTGCTCTTGTGGCCGGGAGTGTTCTGCGCATGCTCGCATCTGTCACCTCCTCAGTCTTGCTCTTGTGGCCGGGAGTGTTCTGCGCATGCTTGCGTCTGTTGCCTCCTCAGTCTGACTCTTGTGGCCGGGAGTGTTCTGCGCATGCTCGCGTCTGTCGCCTCCTCAGTCTTGCTCTTGTGGCCGGGAGTGTTCTGCGCATGCTTGCGTCTGTTGCCTCCTCAGTCTGACTCTTGTGGCCAGGAGTGTTCTGCGCATGCTCGTGTCTGTCACCTCCTCAGTCTGACTCTTGTGGCCAGGAGTGTTCTGCGCATGCTCGTGTCTGTCACCTCCTCAGTCTCGCGCTTGTGGCTGGGAGTGTTCTGCGCATGCTCGTGTCTGTCACCTCCTCAGTCTCGCTCCTGTGGCCGGGAGTGTTCTGCGCATGCTTGCGTCTGTCGCCTCCTCAGTCTCGCTCTTGTGGCCGGGAGTGTTCTGCGCATGCTCGCGTTTGTCGCCTCCTCAGTCGCACGCCTGTGGCCGGGAGTGTTCTGCGCATGCTCGCGTCTGTTGCCTCCTCAGTCTCGCTCCTGTGCCTGGGAGTGTTCTGCGCATGCTCGTGTTTGTCGCCTCCTCAGTCGCACGCCTGTGGCCGGGAGTGTTCTGCGCATGCTCGCGTCTGTTGCCTCCTCAGTCTCGCTCCTGTGCCTGGGAGTGTTCTGCGCATGCTCGCGTTTGTCGCCTCCTTAGTCGCACGCCTGTGGCCGGGAGTGTTCTGCGCATGCTCGCGTCTGTTGCCTCCTCAGTTTCGCTCCTGTGCCTGGGAGTGTTCTGCGCATGCTCGCGTTTGTCGCCTCCTCAGTCGCACGCCTGTGGCCGGGAGTGTTCTGCGCATGCTCGCGTCTGTCGCCTCCTCAGTCGCACGCCTGTGGCCGGGAGTGTTCTGCGCATGCTCGCGTCTGTCGCCTCCTCAGTCCCGCTCTTGTGGCCGGGAGTGTTCTGCGCATGCTCGTGTCTGTCGCCTCCTCAGTCTCGTTCTTGTGGCCGGGAGTGTTCTGCGCATGCTTGCGTCTGTTGCCTCCTCAGTCTCGCTCTTGTGGCTGGGAGTGTTCTGCGCATGCTCGTGTCTGTTGCCTCCTCAGTCTCGCTCTTGTGGCCGGGAGTGTTCTGCGCATGCTCGTGTCTGTCGCCTCCTCAGTCTTGCTCTTGTGGCCGGGAGTGTTCTGCGCATGCTTGCGTCTGTTGCCTCCTCAGTCTGACTCTTGTGGCCGGGAGTGTTCTGCGCATGCTCGTGTCTGTCACCTCCTCAGTCTCGCTCTTGTGGCCGGGAGTGTTCTGCGCATGCTCGCGTCTGTTGCCTCCTCAGTCTTGCTCTTGTGGCCGGGAGTGTTCTGCGCATGCTCGCGTCTGTCGCCTCCTCAGTCTTGCTCTTGTGGCCGGGAGTGTTCTGCGCATGCTTGCGTCTGTTGCCTCCTCAGTCTGACTCTTGTGGCCAGGAGTGTTCTGCGCATGCTCGTGTCTGTCACCTCCTCAGTCTCGCTCCTGTGGCCGGGAGTGTTCTGCGCATGCTTGCGTCTGTCGCCTCCTCAGTCCCGCTCTTGTGGCCGGGAGTGTTCTGCGCATGCTCGCGTCTGTTGCCTCCTCAGTCTCGCTCCTGTGCCTGGGAGTGTTCTGCGCATGCTCGCGTTTGTCGCCTCCTTAGTCGCACGCCTGTGGCTGGGAGTGTTCTGCGCATGCTCGCGTCTGTTGCCTCCTCAGTCTCGCTCCTGTGCCTGGGAGTGTTCTGCGCATGCTCGCGTTTGTCGCCTCCTCAGTCGCACGCCTGTGGCCGGGAGTGTTCTGCGCATGCTCGCGTCTGTCGCCTCCTCAGTCGCACGCCTGTGGCCGGGAGTGTTCTGCGCATGCTCGCGTCTGTCGCCTCCTCAGTCCCGCTCTTGTGGCCGGGAGTGTTCTGCGCATGCTCGTGTCTGTCGCCTCCTCAGTCTCGTTCTTGTGGCCGGGAGTGTTCTGCGCATGCTTGCGTCTGTTGCCTCCTCAGTCTCGCTCTTGTGGCTGGGAGTGTTCTGCGCATGCTCGTGTCTGTTGCCTCCTCAGTCTCGCTCTTGTGGCCGGGAGTGTTCTGCGCATGCTCGCGTCTGTTGCCTCCTCAGTCTTGCTCTTGTGGCCGGGAGTGTTCTGCGCATGCTCGCGTCTGTCACCTCCTCAGTCTTGCTCTTGTGGCCGGGAGTGTTCTGCGCATGCTTGCGTCTGTTGCCTCCTCAGTCTGACTCTTGTGGCCGGGAGTGTTCTGCGCATGCTCGTGTCTGTCACCTCCTCAGTCTCGCTCTTGTGGCCGGGAGTGTTCTGCGCATGCTCGCGTCTGTTGCCTCCTCAGTCTTGCTCTTGTGGCCGGGAGTGTTCTGCGCATGCTCGCGTCTGTCGCCTCCTCAGTCTTGCTCTTGTGGCCGGGAGTGTTCTGCGCATGCTTGCGTCTGTTGCCTCCTCAGTCTGACTCTTGTGGCCAGGAGTGTTCTGCGCATGCTCGTGTCTGTCACCTCCTCAGTCTCGCTCCTGTGGCCGGGAGTGTTCTGCGCATGCTTGCGTCTGTCGCCTCCTCAGTTTCGCTCTTGTGGCCGGGAGTGTTCTGCGCATGCTCGCGTTTGTCGCCTCCTCAGTCGCACGCCTGTGGCCGGGAGTGTTCTGCGCATGCTCGCGTCTGTCGCCTCCTTAGTCGCACGCCTGTGGCCGGGAGTGTTCTGCGCATGCTCGCGTCTGTTGCCTCCTCAGTCTCGCTCCTGTGCCTGGGAGTGTTCTGCGCATGCTCGCGTTTGTCGCCTCCTCAGTCGCACGCCTGTGGCCGGGAGTGTTCTGCGCATGCTCGCGTCTGTTGCCTCCTCAGTCTCGCTCCTGTGCCTGGGAGTGTTCTGCGCATGCTCGCGTTTGTCGCCTCCTCAGTCGCACGCCTGTGGCCGGGAGTGTTCTGCGCATGCTCGCGTCTGTCGCCTCCTCAGTCGCACGCCTGTGGCCGGGAGTGTTCTGCGCATGCTCGTGTCTGTCGCCTCCTCAGTCCCGCTCTTGTGGCCGGGAGTGTTCTGCGCATGCTCGTGTCTGTCGCCTCCTCAGTCTCGTTCTTGTGGCTGGGAGTGTTCTGCGCATGCTCGTGTCTGTTGCCTCCTCAGTCTCGCTCTTGTGGCCGGGAGTGTTCTGCGCATGCTCGCGTCTGTTGCCTCCTCAGTCTTGCTCTTGTGGCCGGGAGTGTTCTGCGCATGCTCGCGTCTGTCACATCCTCAGTCTTGCTCTTGTGGCCGGGAGTGTTCTGCGCATGCTCGCGTCTGTTGCCTCCTCAGTCTGACTCTTGTGGCCGGGAGTGTTCTGCGCATGCTCGTGTCTGTCACCTCCTCAGTCTCGCGCTTGTGGCTGGGAGTGTTCTGCGCATGCTCGTGTCTGTCGCCTTCTCAGTCCCGCTCTTGTGGCCGGGAGTGTTCTGCGCATGCTTGCGTCTGTCGCCTCCTCAGTCTCGCTCTTGTGGCCGGGAGTGTTCTGCGCATGCTCGCGTTTGTCGCCTCCTCAGTCGCACGCCTGTGGCCGGGAGTGTTCTGCACATGCTCGCGTCTGTTGCCTCCTCAGTCTGACTCTTGTGGCCGGGAGTGTTCTGCGCATGCTCGTGTCTGTTGCCTCCTCAGTCTGACTCTTGTGGCCGGGAGTGTTCTGCGCATGCTTGCGTCTGTCGCCTCCTCAGTCTCGCTCTTGTGGCCGGGAGTGTTCTGCGCATGCTCGTGTCTGTCACCTCCTCAGTCTCGCTCTTGTGGCCGGGAGTGTTCTGCGCATGCTCGTGTCTGTCACCTCCTCAGTCTCGCTCTTGTGGCCGGGAGTGTTCTGCGCATGCTCGCGTCTGTCGCCTCCTTAGTCGCACGCCTGTGGCCGGGAGTGTTCTGCGCATGCTCGCGTCTGTTGCCTCCTCAGTCTCGCTCCTGTGCCTGGGAGTGTTCTGCGCATGCTCGCGTCTGTCGCCTCATTAGTCGCACGCCTGTGGCCGGGAGTGTTCTGCGCATGCTCACGTCTGTTGCCTCCTCAGTCTCGCTCCTGTGCCTGGGAGTGTTCTGCGCATGCTCGTGTCTGTCACCTCCTCAGTCTCGCTCTTGTGGCCGGGAGTGTTCTGCGCATGCTCGCGTCTGTTGCCTCCTCAGTCTCGCTCTTGTGGCTGGGAGTGTTCTGCGCATGCTCGCGTTTGTCGCCTTCTCAGTCGCACGCCTGTGGCCGGGAGTGTTCTGCGCATGCTCGCGTCTGTCGCCTCCTCAGTCTCGCTCTTGTGGCCGGGAGTGTTCTGCGCATGCTTGCGTCTGTTGCCTCCTCAGTCTCGCTCTTGTGGCCGGGAGTGTTCTGCGCATGCTCGCGTTTGTCGCCTCCTCAGTCGCACGCCTGTGGCCGGGAGTGTTCTGCGCATGCTCGTGTCTGTCACCTCCTCAGTCTCGCTCCTGTGCCTGGGAGTGTTCTGCGCATGCTCGCGTTTGTCGTCTCCTCAGTCGCACGCCTGTGGCCGGGAGTGTTCTGCGCATGCTTGCGTCTGTCGCCTCCTCAGTCCCGCTCTTGTGGCCGGGAGTGTTCTGTGCATGCTCGTGTCTGTCGCCTCATTAGTCGCACGCCTGTGGTCGGGAGTGTTCTGCGCATGCTCGCGTCTGTTGCCTCCTCAGTCTCGCTCCTGTGCCTGGGAGTGTTCTGCGCATGCTCGCGTCTGTCGCCTCATTAGTCGCACGCCTGTGGCCGGGAGTGTTCTGCGCATGCTCACGTCTGTTGCCTCCTCAGTCTCGCTCCTGTGCCTGGGAGTGTTCTGCGCATGCTCGTGTCTGTCACCTCCTCAGTCTCGCTCTTGTGGCCGGGAGTGTTCTGCGCATGCTCGCGTCTGTTGCCTCCTCAGTCTCGCTCTTGTGGCTGGGAGTGTTCTGCGCATGCTCGCGTCTGTTGCCTCCTTAGTCGCACGCCTGTGGCCGGGAGTGTTCTGCGCATGCTCGCGTCTGTCGCCTCCTCAGTCTCGCTCTTGTGGCCGGGAGTGTTCTGCGCATGCTCGCGTCTGTCACCTCCTCAGTCTCGCTCTTGTGGCTGGGAGTGTTCTGCGCATGCTCGCGTCTGTCGCCTCCTTAGTCGCACGCCTGTGGCCGGGAGTGTTCTGCGCATGCTCGTGTCTGTCGTCTTCTCAGTCTCGCTCTTATGACCGGGAGTGTTCTGCGCATGCTCGCGTCTGTCGCCTTCTCAGTCCCGCTCTTGTGGCTGGGAGTGTTCTGCGCATGCTCGCGTCTGTTGCCTCCTCACTCCGCTCCTGTGGCCGGGAGTGTTCTGCGCATGCTCGCGTCTGTCGCCTCCTCAGTCTCGCTCCTGTGGCCGGGAGTGTTCTGCGCATGCTCGCGTCTGTCACCTCCTCAGTCTCGCTCTTGTGGCCGGGAGTGTTCTGCGCATGCTTGCGTCTGTTGCCTCCTCACTCCGCTCCTGTGGCCGGGAGTGTTCTGCGCATGCTCGCGTCTGTCACCTCCTCAGTCTCGCTCTTGTGGCTGGGAGTGTTCTGCGCATGCTCGCGTCTGTTGCCTCCTCACTCCGCTCCTGTGGCCGGGAGTGTTCTGCGCATGCTCGCATCTGTCACCTCCTCAGTCTCGCTCTTGTGGCCGGGAGTGTTCTGCGCATGCTCGCGTCTGTCACCTCCTCAGTCTCGCTCTTGTGGCTGGGAGTGTTCTGCGCATGCTCGCGTCTGTCGCCTCCTTAGTCGCACGCCTGTGGCCGGGAGTGTTCTGCGCATGCTCGTGTCTGTCGTCTTCTCAGTCTCGCTCTTATGACCGGGAGTGTTCTGCGCATGCTCGCGTCTGTCGCCTTCTCAGTCCCGCTCTTGTGGCTGGGAGTGTTCTGCGCATGCTCGCGTCTGTTGCCTCCTCACTCCGCTCCTGTGGCCGGGAGTGTTCTGCGCATGCTCGCGTCTGTCGCCTCCTCAGTCTCGCTCCTGTGGCCGGGAGTGTTCTGCGCATGCTCGCGTCTGTCACCTCCTCAGTCTCGCTCTTGTGGCCGGGAGTGTTCTGCGCATGCTTGCGTCTGTTGCCTCCTCACTCCGCTCCTGTGGCCGGGAGTGTTCTGCGCATGCTCGCGTCTGTCACCTCCTCAGTCTCGCTCTTGTGGCTGGGAGTGTTCTGCGCATGCTCGCGTCTGTTGCCTCCTCACTCCGCTCCTGTGGCCGGGAGTGTTCTGCGCATGCTCGCATCTGTCACCTCCTCAGTCTCGCTCTTGTGGCCGGGAGTGTTCTGCGCATGCTCGCGTCTGTCGCCTCCTCAGTCCCGCTCTTGTGGCCGGGAGTGTTCTGCGCATGCTCGCGTCTGTCGCCTCATTAGTCGCACGCCTGTGGCCGGGAGTGTTCTGCGCATGCTCGCGTCTGTTGCCTCCTCAGTCGCACGCCTGTGGCCGGGAGTGTTCTGCGCATGCTCGCGTCTGTTGCCTCCTCAGTCTCGCTCTTGTGGCCGGGAGTGTTCTGCGCATGCTCGCGTCTGTCGCCTCCTCAGTCGCACGCCTGTGGCCGGGAGTGTTCTGCGCATGCTCGCGTCTGTCGCCTCCTCAGTCCCGCTCTTGTGGCCGGGAGTGTTCTGCGCATGCTCGTGTCTGTCGCCTCCTCTGTCCCGCTCCTGTGGTCGGGAGTGTTCTGCGCATGCTCGTGTCTGTCGCCTCCTCAGTCTCGCTCCTGTGGTCGGGAGTGTTCTGCGCATGCTCGTGTCTGTCGCCTCCTCAGTCTCGCTCCTGTGCCTGGGAGTGTTCTGCGCATGCTCGCGTCTGTCGCCTCATTAGTCGCACGCCTGTGGCCGGGAGTGTTCTGCGCATGCTCACGTCTGTTGCCTCCTCAGTCTCGCTCCTGTGCCTGGGAGTGTTCTGCGCATGCTCGCGTCTGTTGCCTCCTCAGTCTCGCTCTTGTGGCTGGGAGTGTTCTGCGCATGCTCGCGTTTGTCGCCTCCTCAGTCGCACGCCTGTGGCCGGGAGTGTTCTGCGCATGCTCGCGTCTGTCGCCTCCTCAGTCTCGCTCTTGTGGCCGGGAGTGTTCTGCGCATGCTCGCGTTTGTCGCCTCAGTCGCACGCCTGTGGCCGGGAGTGTTCTGCGCATGCTTGCGTCTGTCGCCTCCTCAGTCTCGCTCCTGTGCCTGGGAGTGTTCTGCGCATGCTCGCGTCTGTTGCCTCCTCAGTCTCGTTCTTGTGGCTGGGAGTGTTCTGCGCATGCTCGCGTTTGTCGCCTCCTCAGTCGCACGCCTGTGGCCGGGAGTGTTCTGCGCATGCTCGCGTCTGTCGCCTCCTCAGTCTCGCTCTTGTGGCCGGGAGTGTTCTGCGCATGCTCGCGTCTGTCGCCTCCTCAGTCTCGCTCTTGTGGCCGGGAGTGTTCTGCGCATGCTCGCGTCTGTGCGCCTCCTCAGTCTTGCTCTTGTGGCTGGGAGTGTTCTGCGCATGCTCGCGTCTGTCGCCTCCTCAGTCTCGCTCTTGTGGCCGGGAGTGTTCTGCGCATGCTTGCGTCTGTCGCCTCCTCAGTCGCACGCCTGTGGCCGGGAGTGTTCTGCGCATGCTCGCGTCTGTGCGCCTCCTCAGTCTCGCTCTTGTGGCCGGGAGTGTTCTGCGCATGCTCGCGTTTGTCGCCTCCTCAGTCGCACGCCTGTGGCCGGGAGTGTTCTGCGCATGCTTGCGTCTGTCGCCTCCTCAGTCTCGCTCCTGTGCCTGGGAGTGTTCTGCGCATGCTCGCGTCTGTTGCCTCCTCACTCCGCTCCTGTGGCCGGGAGTGTTCTGCGCATGCTCGCGTCTGTTGCCTCCTCAGTCTCGCTCTTGTGGCTGGGAGTGTTCTGCGCATGCTCGCGTTTGTCGCCTCCTCAGTCGCACGCCTGTGGCCGGGAGTGTTCTGCGCATGCTCGCGTCTGTTGCCTCCTCAGTCTCGCTCCTGTGCCTGGGAGTGTTCTGCGCATGCTCGCGTCTGTCGCCTCATTAGTCGCACGCCTGTGGCCGGGAGTGTTCTGCGCATGCTCACGTCTGTTGCCTCCTCAGTCTCGCTCCTGTGCCTGGGAGTGTTCTGCGCATGCTCGCGTCTGTTGCCTCCTCAGTCTCGCTCTTGTGGCTGGGAGTGTTCTGCGCATGCTCGCGTTTGTCGCCTCCTCAGTCGCACGCCTGTGGCCGGGAGTGTTCTGCGCATGCTCGCGTCTGTCGCCTCCTCAGTCTCGCTCTTGTGGCCGGGAGTGTTCTGCGCATGCTTGCGTCTGTTGCCTCCTCAGTCTCGCTCTTGTGGTCGGGAGTGTTCTGCGCATGCTCGCGTTTGTCGCCTCCTCAGTCGCACGCCTGTGGCCGGGAGTGTTCTGCGCATGCTCGTGTCTGTCACCTCCTCAGTCTCGCTCCTGTGCCTGGGAGTGTTCTGCGCATGCTCGCGTTTGTCGTCTCCTCAGTCGCACGCCTGTGGCCGGGAGTGTTCTGCGCATGCTTGCGTCTGTCGCCTCCTCAGTCCCGCTCTTGTGGCCGGGAGTGTTCTGTGCATGCTCGTGTCTGTCGCCTCCTCAGTCCCGCTCCTGTGGTCGGGAGTGTTCTGCGCATGCTCGCGTCTGTTGCCTCCTCAGTCCTGCTCTTGTGGCTGGGAGTGTTCTGCGCATGCTCGCGTCTGTCGCCTCCTCAGTCGCCCTCCTGTGGTCGGGAGTGTTCTGCGCATGCTCGCGTCTGTCGCCTCCTCAGTCCCGCTCTTGTGGCCGGGAGTGTTCTGCGCATGCTCGCGTCTGTTGCCTCCTCAGTCCTGCTCTTGTGGCTGGGAGTGTTCTGCGCATGCTCGCGTTTGTCGCCTCCTCAGTCGCACGCCTGTGGCCGGGAGTGTTCTGCGCATGCTCGCGTCTGTCGCCTCCTCAGTCTCGCTCCTGTGGTCGGGAGTGTTCTGCGCATGCTCGCGTTTGTCGCCTCCTCAGTCTTGCTCTTGTGGCCGGGAGTGTTCTGCGCATGCTCGCGTCTGTTGCCTCCTCAGTCCTGCTCTTGTGGCTGGGAGTGTTCTGCGCATGCTCGCGTCTGTCGCCTCCTCAGTCGCCCTCCTGTGGTCGGGAGTGTTCTGCGCATGCTCGCGTCTGTCGCCTCCTCAGTCCCGCTCTTGTGGCCGGGAGTGTTCTGCGCATGCTCGCGTCTGTTGCCTCCTCAGTCCTGCTCTTGTGGCTGGGAGTGTTCTGCGCATGCTCGCGTTTGTCGCCTCCTCAGTCGCACGCCTGTGGCCGGGAGTGTTCTGCGCATGCTCGCGTCTGTCGCCTCCTCAGTCTCGCTCCTGTGGCCGGGAGTGTTCTGCGCATGCTCGCGTCTGTCACCTCCTCAGTCTTGCTCTTGTGGCCGGGAGTGTTCTGCGCATGCTCGCGTCTGTTGCCTCCTCAGTCGCACGCCTGTGGCCGGGAGTGTTCTGCGCATGCTCGCGTCTGTCGCCTCCTCAGTCCCGCTCTTGTGGCCGGGAGTGTTCTGCGCATGCTCGTGTCTGTCTCCTCCTCAGTCTCGTTCTTGTGGCCGGGAGTGTTCTGCGCATGCTCGTGTCTGTTGCCTCCTCAGTCTCGCTCTTGTGGCCGGGAGTGTTCTGCGCATGCTCGTGTCTGTTGCCTCCTCAGTCTCGCTCTTGTGGCCGGGAGTGTTCTGCGCATGCTCGTGTCTGTCACCTCCTCAGTCTCGCTCTTGTGGCCGGGAGTGTTCTGCGCATGCTTGCGTCTGTCGCCTCCTCAGTCTCGCTCTTGTGGCCGGGAGTGTTCTGCGCATGCTCGTGTCTGTCACCTCCTCAGTCTCGCTCTTGTGGCCGGAAGTGTTCTGCGCATGCTCGTGTCTGTCACCTCCTCAGTCTCGCTCTTGTGGCCGGGAGTGTTCTGCGCATGCTCGTGTCTGTCACCTCCTCAGTCTCGCTCTTGTGGCTGGGAGTGTTCTGCGCATGCTCGTGTCTGTCACCTCCTCAGTCTCGCTCTTGTGGCCGGGAGTGTTCTGCGCATGCTTGCGTCTGTCGCCTCCTCAGTCTCGCTCCTGTGCCTGGGAGTGTTCTGCGCATGCTCGTGTCTGTCGCCTCCTCAGTCTCGCTCTTGTGGCCGGGAGTGTTCTGCGCATGCTTGCGTCTGTCGCCTCCTGTGCCCGGGAGTGTTCTGCTCATACTCGCGTCTGTCGCCTCCTCAGTAGAGAGTTTAGCCTGTCTAATTCCCCCTCATCTGTGACTAATCACAAGCTGTAATTTGATCTCTCAGCTGTCAGCTCAGGAATCTCTTCTTCCTCAGCAGAGCAACTAATAGGTAAATACAGGATGTTAACCCTATGTCTGCTTCTGTGAAAGCAGGAAGTAGACACACTGCAGATTTATTACAGGATTTGTATCAGCTGTAACTGAGAGAAATGTTTTTCTTTAAAGGTTATTATACTGTTGCTTGTCTTAGAGCAGAGAGGAAGTTCTGTGTTCAGGTCCTCTTTAGACAGCAGCGGGAAGCATGAGAGTTTGGTTACATTTGGAAATATTCTTCTTGATAAATAATGGGCTGTTATGGGAACCGCTTTATAATTCACACAAACTCCATCCTTATAAACTCCGGAATACGCATCATCAGCAAAGCAACAGCCAGATGGTGTAATGGGAAATGTCTAATACTCTAATACTGCACAATCCATTACTGCGCGGAGTAATAGAATACATTGGCCTCGATTCACAAAGCGGTGATAACCCAGTTATCACGCCTAAAAGACTTTAGGCGTGATGACCTTTTCACCACTGAGTTATCACCGATTTTTCCTGCTCTTCGCGCGAAGTTACCGCGCGTAAGCGCGTTCGCGCGTGAGAGCGCGCGCAAAGTCCCATAGGGCTTAATGGGAGCTTCGCGCGAAGCGTCGGGTGTTGCGCGCGTACGCGCGGCAACTTCGCGCGAGTTTCTACTTATCATGCCTAAAGTGACTTTAGGCGTGATAAGGGCCTTTTCACCACGGTGCTAACACTTTGCACCGCTTGGTGAATCGAGCCCATTGTGTGCGTTTCATCCAATGTTTTGTCTCATTTGTGTAACAGTAATAAATCCCTGTTTTTATTATCAGCTCATTTATAGTCTCTGTGAAGCGTCCAGTAAGGAGCGGCGGCAGACCGACGAGCTGGTGAATCGCTCCGTGACAACCAATTCTTCAGACGCAAAATCATTCCATTTTCAACAACAATAAAAAAAAATAAAATAGATTTTTTTTTTAAAGCTGTTTTTTCTGCCATAGGACTGAAAGCATAAGGTACATCTCAGAATCACTGGAAGGAAACTCCCCCCAGGGATGGAGCTGTACTGGCTGATTGTGGTAAGGAGTTCCACAGAGAAGTAACAGCATGACAGAAAAGTACAAGAGAATGGGCCTGATGCATGAAAGACTGGGAGTTCTGCTGTGTGCATTGGCAGTCCTAACATTTCCTAAATGGGAAAAAGAAGGAAATTAAAAACATTTCGTAAGAAGGTGAGGTGTTTTTAATTTCCTTTTTTCCCATTTAGTTGACTCCTGGGTTTTTGTAATCGTTAGAATGCAAATAAAAACTAGCCTTTTTGCCTGGTTAGAGTAGGACTCACCAATGTGGGGACACTTCGGCGCAGTTGGTGAGCTTAACCACTTAACGACCGCCTAACGTCGATAGGCGGCGGCAGGTCATAAATGGAATTACATGGAAACGGCCGCTTGTTCGAGCAGCCTTTCCATGTCAGTTCATGGGGGTGTCTCCGTGACCAGCCTGCGAGCCTCCGATCGCGGCTCGCAGGCTAAATGTAAACACGCAGGGAAGAAATCCCCGGTGTTTACAGCGTACGGCTCTGCTGTGACAGCAGCGCCGTAAAGGAGATCAGTGATCCCCGTCCTCTGATTGGCCGCGGATCGCCGGCATCTGATAGGCTGAAACCTACCCGAGGCGGCGCAGGACGAATAGCCGTCATGGGCCGCCCATACGAAGGAGGGGAGGGAGGGAAAGAGAGAGAGAGAGGGCAGAAATTGCTGCGGAGGGGGGCTTTGAGGAGCCCCCCCCCCCCCCCCCCGCTACACGCAGAGAGACGGTGGTGATGATCAGACCCCCCCAGCAGAACATCCCACATCCCCCTAGTGGGGAGAAAAGGGGGGAAGTCTGGTCGCCCTGCTGCAATGTGATCTGTGCTGTGGGCTGGAGAGCCCACGCAGCACAGATCAGCAGAAAATAGCCCAGTCCTTGTGTGGTTACCAAGAGCCCCTGTCACTGTTTCCCTGTTGTGTGCTGCAGTCCCTCTGTGAGTGTGTATGTATCCTACTAATATAATAAACTAGCTGATTGCCCGGCGTTGCCCGGGTATGTATCTGACTGGTGTCGGCTCCACCTACTTTTTCTAACCCTAACACACAATTACTCAATGACCAAGTTTGTGAGCTTTGCCGTCTTTGGTATCAATAATTTGCATTGAAATAAAAAAAACTGATTGGCTGTTTGTGGCTCTACCCCTTTTCTGAATTTGAACCCCAGTCACCCAATAACCAACTGTACCAGGTTTGAGGCCTGTGCCATTAACAGTGCAAGAATGATAGCAATTACATATTCCCCTTGAAAAGCAATAGGTGAAGTTTGATCCACTTTTGTAGGCTCCACCCACTTTTCTGAATATTAATCCCAGTCACCCAGTGACCAACTGTGCAAAGTTTAAAAACCCTGCCATTAACAGTGTAAGAATGGCTGCAGTTTACATTTTCCCAGTGAAATTTGTATTTGTCTCCACCCACTGATGACCCGGCGTTGCCTGTGTATGTATTTGGCTGGTGTTGCCTCCGCCCACTTTTTAACCCTAACACACAAACACTCAATGACCAAGTGTGTGAGCTTTGGGATCCTTGGCATCAATAATTTGTATATTCCCATAGAAATTAAACAAATCAGATTGGCTGTTTGTGGCTTCACCCCTAGTTTTGGGCCGAACAGTTCGCCTGGCGAACCTCTCTGGGCCTCTTACTACTTCCGGGTCGCAATGACCCGGAGTAGTACGCCTGCGCTGTCCGGCGGAGCGCGTCTTAGATCGCGCTCCCGTTGCCGGGCACTCTCTGCGCATGAGCGTGACGTCACTCATGATGTCATGCACATGCGCAGAGAGTGCCCGGCAACGGGAGCGCGATCTAGGACGCGCTCCGACGGGCAGCGTAGGCGTACTACTCCGGGTCATTGCGACCCGGAAGTAGTAAGAGGCCCATGGATTTAGAGATGTTCGCCGGCGAACGGTTCGGGAATCGTTCGCCACATCTTTGTTCACCACCTCTCCAGCATTTGAACCCCAGTCACCCAGTGACCAACTGTAGCAGGTTTGAGGCATCTGCAGTGTAAAAATGGCAGCAATTTAAATATTCCACTTAAAAATCAACAGGTGAATTTTGATCGGCTATTATAGGCTCCACCCACTTCCCTGAATATTAATCTCAGTCACTCAGTGACCATCTAGGCAAAGTTTGGGAACCCTGCCATAAACAGTGTAAGAAGGGCTGCAGTTTACACTTTCCCAGTGAAATTTGTTTTTGGCTCCGCCCACTTTTTGTAACCTGGACACAAAGTCACTACTCAATGCCCAAGTTTGTGAGCTTTGGGGTCCTTGGCATCAATAATTTGTATTTTCCCATGAAATGAAACAAATCTGATTCACTGTTTGTGGCTCTGTCCCCTTTTCTGAATTTGAACCCCAGTCACCCAATGACCAACTGTACCAGGTTTGAGGCTTGTTCCATTAACAGGGCAAGAATGACAGCAATTTTAATATTCTCCTTGAAAAGCTACATGTGATTTTTGATTGGCATTTTTAGGCTCCACCCACTTTTGTGAATATTAATCCTAGTCACCCAGTAACCAGCTATGCTAAATTTGAGAACCCTGCCATTAAAGAGACTCTGAAGCAAGAATAAATCTCGCTTCAGAGCTCATAGTTAGCAGGGGCATGTGTGCCCCTGCTAAACCGCCGCTATTGCGCCTCTAAATGGGGGTCCCTTCACCCCCAAACCCACCCCCGCAAGGCTTGGTCGCAGACTTGGTCGCTCCTGGAGGCAGGGCTAACGGCTGCAGCCCTGCCTCCAGTCGCGTCTATCAGCGGCGCATCGCCTCCTCTCCCCCGCCCCTCTCAGTGAAGGAAGACTGAGAGGGGCGGGGGAGAGGCGGAGATACGCGCTGACAGACGCGCGTGGGGCAGGCCTGCGGCGGTTAGCACTGCCCCAACCAGGAGGCGCTCCCCCACTGCACCGAGGAGATTTGGAGGTGAAGGGACTCCCGTTTAGCGGCGCAATAGCGGCGGTTTAGCAGGGGCACACATGCCCCTGCTAACTATGAGGTCTGAAGCGAGATTTATTCTCGCTTCAGACTCTCTTTAAAAGTGAAAAAGGGCTGCAGTTTACAATTTCCCTGAAAAATCTGTTTTTAACTCCACCCATTTTTTGTAACCTGGACACACAGTCACTACTCAATGACCAAGTTTGTGAGCTTTTGGGTTCCTAGCATCAAAATTGTGCTAATGGAAGCAGTTTATCCAGCAAAGAAATCTGGCTGTTTTTAGCTCAGCCCCTTTACTGAATTTGAACCGCAGACACTTAACGACCGACTGTAGCAGGTTTGAGGCGTCTGCTATTAACAGTGTAAGAATGGCTGCAGTTTCAATATTCCCCTTGAAAATCAATAGGTGAATTCTGATTGCCTCTTGTAGGCTCCACCCACTTTTCCGAATATTAATCCTAGTCACCCAGTGACCAACTGTGTGAAGTTTGAGAACCCTGCCATTAACAGTGTAAGAAAAGCTGCAGTTTACATTTTCCCATGTAAAAAGTGAGTTGTTTTTGGCTCCGCCCACTATTTCTAACCTTGACATACAGTCACTTAATGACCAAGTTTATGAGCTTTGGGGTCCTTGGCATCAATAAGTTGCATTTTACCATTGAAATTAAACAAATCTGATTGGCGGTTTTTGGCCTGCTCCCTTCAGAATTTAAATCCTAGTCTCCCAATGACTGACTGTAGCAGATTTTAGACCTCTGCCATTAAGAGTGTAAGAATGGCAGCAATGTAAATATTCCCCTTGAAAATCAAAAGGTGAATTTTGATTGGCTGTTGTAGGCTCCACCCACATTTCTGAATATTCATCCCAGTCACCCAGTGGCCAATTGTGTAAAGTTTGGGAACCCTGCCATGTAAAAAATGTAGTTGTTGGCACCGCCCACTTTTTCTACTTTTGACATGCAGTCACTCAATTATCAAGTTTATCAGCTTTGGGGTCCTTGGTATCAATACTTTGTATATTCCCATTGAAAAATAAACAAATCTGACTGTTTGTGGCTCCGCCCCCTTTCTGAATTTGGACCCTAGTCACCCAGTGACCAACTGTACCAGGTTTGAGCCATCTGCTTTTAACAGTATAAGAGAATGGTAGCAGATGAAATATTCCCTTTGAAAATCAAAAGGTGATTTTTTTTATTGGCTGTTGTAGGCTCCACCCACCTTCCAAAATCTTAATCTCAGTCACCCAATGACCAACTGTGCAAAGTTTGAGAACTCTGCCATTAACGGTGTAAGAATGGCTGCAGTTTATATTTCCCCAGTAAAAGTTGTTTTTGGCTCCACCCACTTTTTGTAACCTTGACACACAGTCACTCAATGACCAAGTTTGTGATCTTTCAGGTTCCTGGCATCAAAAATGTGTAAATAGAAGCAGTTTATCCACCAAGGAAATCTGATTGGCTGTATGTGGCCCCGCCCCTTTAGTGAATTTGGACCCCAGTCACCCAATGACCAACTGTAGCAAGTTTGAAGCCTCTGCCATTAAAAGTGTATGAATAGCAGTAGTTTCAATATTCCCCCTTGAAAATCAATAGGTGAATTTTGATTGGATGTTGTAGGCTCCACCCATTTTCTTGAATCTTAATCGCATACACCCAGTGACCAACTGTGGCAAGTTTGAGAACCCTGCAATTAACAGTCTAAGAATGGCTGCAGTTTACATTTTCCCATTTAAAATTAACGGCTGAAATTTGATTGGTCGTTTTATGCTCCGCCCACTTTTCCTGGATTTGTAACCTCGGTCACCAAGTGACCAACTGTGCCAAGTGTGGGGACTCTGGCTTGATTACTGTGAGAATGGCAGCCTTTTACATTTTTGCCATTGACTTGAATGGGTGAAATCTGATTTGCTGTTTGTAGCCCCGCCCATGTATGCAGGGGGGACCCGAGACCCCCAGAACATATCATCCCAGGTAGTAAGGGATCTGTGTACCAAGTTTCGTTCAAATCGGTCAAGCCGTTTTCGCGTGATCGCGACACACACACACACACACACGCACGCACACGCACACGCACACGCACACGCACACGCACACGCACACGCACACGCACACGCACACGCACACGCACACGCACACGCACACGCACACACACACACACACACACACACACACACACACACACACACACACACACAATTTTATATATATAGATGGGAAAGTTCGGATGTTTGGATGTTTGGAGGTTTGTTACTCGATCACGCAAAAATGGCTGAACGGATTTGAATGAAATTTGGCACACACATAGTACATTACCTGGAATAAAGTATAGGATACTTTTTATTCCCATAACCAAAAAGGGGGCGGAGACAAATACAAATTTTACTGGGAAATGCAAACTGCAGCCATTCTTACACTGTTAATGGTAGGGTTCTCATACTTTGCACAGTTGGTCCCTGGGTGACTGGGATTAATATTCAGAAAGGTGGGTGGAGTCTATAAAAGCCAATCAAAATTAACCTATTAATTTTCAAGGGGAATATTTACATTGCTGCCATTCTTGCACTGTTAATGGTACAAGCCTCAAACCTGGTACAGTTGATCATTGGGTGACTAGGGTTCAATTTCAGAAAGGGGGTGGAGCCACAAACAGCCAATTAAATTTGTTTCATTCCAATGCAAATTATTGATGCCAAACACTGCAAAGCTCATAAACTTGGTAATTGAGTAATTGATTAATTGTGCGTTAGGGTTAGAAAAGTGGGCACAGCCAACACCAGCCAAATATATAAGCGGGCAACGCGGGGTCATAAGTGGGCGGAGATAAATACAAATTTTACTGGGAAAATGTAAACAGCAGCCATTCTTACACTGTTAATGGTAGGGTTCTCAGACTTTGCACAGTTGGTCACTGGGTGACTGGGGTTAATATTCAGAAAAGTGGGTAGAGCCTACAAAAGGCAAACAAAAATTACCTATTGATTTTTCAGGGGAATATGTAATTGCTGCCATTCTTGCACTGTTAATGGCACAAGCCTCAAACCTGGTACAGTTGATCATTGGGTGACTGGGGTTTACATTTATAAAAGGGGGTGGAGCCACAAACAGCCAATCTGATTTGTTTCATTTTAATGCAGGTTATTGATGCCAAAGACCGCAAAGCTCACAAACTTGGTCATTGAGTAATTGTGTAATTGTGTGTTAGGGTTAGGAAAAGTGGGCTCAGCCAACACCAGCCAAATACATAATCGGGCAATACCGGGTCATCAGTAGGCGAAGACAAATGCAAATTTCACTGAGAAAATGAAAACTGCAGCAATTCTTACACTTACACTCAAACTTTGCACAATTGGTCACTGGGTGACTGGGATTAATATTCAGAGAAGTGGGTGGAGCCTACAAAAGCCAATCAAAATTCACCTATTGCTTTTCAAGGGGAATATGTAATTGCTGCCATTCTTGCACTGTTAATGGCACAAGCCTTAAAGAGAAACTCCAACCTAGAATTGAACTTTATCCCAATCAGTAGCTGATACCCCCTTTTACATGAGAAATATAATGCTTTTCACAAACAGACCATCAGGGGTCGCTGTATGACTGATTTTGTGCTGAAATCCCTCCCACAAGAAGCTCTGGGACCGCGGTACTCTGGGCAAACTGCCACAATGTAACAATGTTCACAGACAGGAATTAGCTGTTTACAGCTGTCTCTAACAGCCAAAACAGCTAGCAGCAGCTACATCACCTGCCCACAGTAAAAATCTCACCATTTAATAAATGTCAGAATGTAAATCGGGGAGAGGAAA
Organism: Hyperolius riggenbachi; assembly: GCF_040937935.1. Taxonomy (NCBI): domain Eukaryota; kingdom Metazoa; phylum Chordata; class Amphibia; order Anura; family Hyperoliidae; genus Hyperolius; species Hyperolius riggenbachi. Next base: position 7,406,376 of record NC_090648.1, read on the forward strand.
GATTTTACAATGAGCAAACACTGACTAAATCATTTATACATAATTATGGTAAAAAAGTAAGCACTTTTTTTACTACATTATTTTCACTGGAGTTCCTCTTTAAACCTGGTACAGTTGGTCATTGGGTGACTAGGGTTCAAATTCAGACAAAGGGGTGGAGCCACAAACAGCCAATCAGATTTGTTTAATCTCAATGCAAATTATTGATGCCGCAAAGACCGCAAAGCTCACAAACTTGGTTATTGAGTAATTGTGTGTTAGGGTTAGAAATAGTAGGCGGAGCCAACACCAGCCAAATACATACCTGAACAATGTTAGGAAATAAGTGGGTGGAGAAAAATACAAATTTCATTGGGAAAATGTAAACTGCAGCCATTCTTACACTGTTAATGGCAGGGTTCTCAAACTTTGCACAGTTGGTCACTGGGTGACTGGAATTAATATTCAGAAAAGTGGGTGGAGCATATAAAAGCCAATCAAAATCCACCTATTAATCTTTAAGGGGAATATGTAATTGATGCCATTCTTGCACTGTTAATCACCTGTACCTGGTACAGTTGGCCATTGGGTGATTGAGGTTCAAATTCAGAAAAAGGGTGGAGCCACAGCCAATCAGATTTATTTTATTTCATTGCAAATTATTGATGCCAAAGACTGCAAAGCTCACATACTTGGTCATTAAGTAATTGTGTGTTAGGGTTAGGAAAAGTGGGCGGAGCCAACACTAGCCAAATACATACCCGGGCACTATCCTACTAATATAATAAATGGGAAAGTTCGGATGTTTGGATGTTTGGATGTTTGTTACTCGATCACGCAAAAATGGCTGAACGGATTTGAATGACATTTGGCACACACATAGTACATTACCTGGAATAAAGTATAGGAAACTTTTTATTCCCATAACCAAAAAGGGGGGGCGGAGACAAATACAAATGTCACTGGAAAATGTAAACTGCAGCCATTCTTACACTGTTAATGGCAGGGTTCCCAAACTTTGTACAGTTGGTCACTGGGTGACTGCGATTAATATTCAGAAAGGTGGGTGGAGTCTATAAAAGCCAATCAAAATTAACCTATTTGGAGCCACAAACAGCCAATTAGCCAATTAAGAGCTCATTTTTCTCTTGGATTGATCATAATGGTACATGCTAGGCTGGCTTTAGCATGTAGTGTGGTTGGTGGTCTAGGGGGTAAGTCAGATACCTACTACACACTGAGACCTGGGTTCAATTCCCAGCCATGGTATGTAAGCTGGATTTTAAAAAACTGCAATTCCCTACAAATGGATGGATGGAGAGAGAGAGAGATTTTTTTTGTGTTTACCCGGAAAATTCAGCGGAAATCTTGTTATTCCGTTTCAGAGATTTAGCAATTCCATTCCGACTGCCGGAATCGGAATTGACCTAATTCCGTCCGGAATCGTGGAATTAACAATTCAGCGGAATCCAATAGAGAGCTAATACTGCAGTTGAGGGATGGCCCTACGGGCCCCAGTGCGGTCGCAACCTCTGCACCCTCTATTACTACGGCACGGGAAGAAAATAGCATCCGGACCACTGAGGGAGGCAGCCAATGGCAGCAGAGGACACCTCCACACACTATAGGAGTGCCGACATAACATGAAGAGTCAGAAAAGTCATTAGGCAAGGAAAACAGTCTGTACGTTTAGCCACAAGCGTTACATTGCTTAAGGGGCCCATACACTCAGCCGTTTATCGGCCGGTCGATTGATTGAAATTGATTGACCAATCCATCGATTTGCGGCCGATTTCGATCGATTTCAATCGATCTGACATGCTGGAAAATCTAGGTTGATCTGAAGAGATTGCTTATCATTTTGCATTAGCCTTAATGGAAATCTGATGGCAAAAAAATGCCATCAGATCGATTTTCAATAGATTTCGTACTAAAATCTATTGGAAATCTGTTCCTAGTAAACAATGTTCCTAAACACATCAGATAGATCAGAGATCTATCTGATGATCTATCTGCTGCTAATCTAACGAGTGTATGGCCACCTTAAGAAGCCTTATACAATGATATATATTTATATGTGTTAGAGAATCAGTCTTTGTAAAATGTCTAACTACAGCCATCATTTATACTCGGTGATGAGATTTCCCCTGAATCCCTCCTGCAGAGGACAGGCGAGCCGAGGTCCCCTGTGTCCCTTGTCATATATTTGGGACATGGTTGTTCCCTTCGCCCCCCTCCCCCCCATGTCCTCTCCCAGACTCGGAGCGTCCCAGCAGCTGTTCCGCATCGCTCTCCGCAGCCACACTGCAGCGCTTCTCAACTGACACATTTATTAAAAGTGTATTTTGTGCGATGGGCGGCTGGCCAGATTGGCAGCGGAGGACGGAGAGGCTGGAGGCGGCCAGTATGCTGTGCCAGCGTCTTTGGGAAGGCAGGGCATGGTGGGGGTCAGTGTAAGGTGAGGGGCGAAGGAGGGGGGGTCTCATCTGGGGGGGGGGGGGGCATCTGATGAGGATACACAGGGGAGATTTGTACAACACACTGCAGAGGATGCAATCACACAATCACTCGTACTTCAAGTCAGAAGGTTTATCAGCTTTATCCAGAGAGTGATGGCAATACTGAGACTAATGCAAGCTGGCAACTGTTCAATAATTTGTCCTCTGCTGTTATACAAAGTAAATGTGTCTCAGGATCTGGAACACACATTAGTTATTAGATGTAAGTTAACTATTCCTTACTGGACCACAGAACGTTGTACAGACGTGCTGCTGGCCCGCCCTGCCTGCCTGCCTATACCATATATGTATCCTCTGTGGAGGGCAGCTGTCCTGGGGAATACAACAAGGACTAGCTAAGTAAATCTAACGCAACTGATTGCCATTATCCCCAAAGGAACCGACTTTCCAGAGCAGCTGATATCTGTCAAGAGAAATTCTATATTGCTGAACCCATGGTGGGGAACAGATAATGCCACACAGACCAGGAAAGAACATTCTATAAAATGCAAAAAAGGGGAAAGAACATCTAATATAACAGAGAGAAAACTGAATGTGTAGAACAGGAGATATAATCTATATGAAAGAAGCACAGATGACTGAATGTACAGTATGTGGGCAGGGTGTATGTACAGATGCACAGGGATGTATAGGAGAGAGATAAGGGCAGGTACAGATGCACAGGGATGTATAGGAGAGAGATAAGGGCAGGGCGTATGTATAGATACACAGGGATGTATAGGAGAGGGATAAGGGCAGGTACAGATACACAGGGATGTATAGGAGAGAGATAAGGGCAGGGTACAGATGCACAGGGATGTATAGGAGAGAGATAAGGGCAGGGTACAGATGCACAGGGATGTATAGGAGAGAGATAAGGGCAGGTACAGATGCACAGGGATGTATAGGAGAGAGATAAGGGCAGGGTACAGATGCACAGGGATGTATAGGAGAGAGATAAGGGCAGGGTACAGATGCACAGGGATGTATAGGAGAGAGATACGGGCAGGGTACAGATACACAGGGATGTATAGGAGAGAGATAAGGGCAGGTACAGATGCACAGGGATGTATAGGAGAGAGATAAGGGCAGGGTACAGATGCACAGGAATGTATAGGAGAGAGATATAAGGGCAGGGCGTATGTATAGATACACAGGGATGTATAGTAAAGAGATAAGTGCAGGTACAGATGCACAGGGAAGTATAGGAGAGAGATAAGGGCAGGGTACAGATGCACAGGGATGTATAGGAGAGAGATAAGGGCAGGTACAGATGCACAGGGATGTATAGGAGAGAGATAAGGGCAGGGTACAGATGCACAGGGATGTATAGGAGAGAGATAAGGGCAGGGTACAGATGCACAGGGATGTATAAGAAAGGGATATAAGGGCAGGGTACAGATGCACAGGGATGTATAGGAGAGAGATAAGGGCAGGGTACAGATGCACAGGGATGTATAGGAAAGGGATATAAGGGCAGGGTACAGATGCACAGGGATGTATAGGAGAGAGATAAGGGCAGGGTACAGATGCACAGGGATGTATAGGAGAGAGATAAGGGCAGGTACAGATGCACAGGGATGTATAGGAGAGAGATAAGGGCAGGGTACAGATGCACAGGGATGTATAGGAGAGAGATAAGGGCAGGGTACAGATGCACAGGGATGTATAAGAAAGGGATATAAGGGCAGGGTACAGATGCACAGGGATGTATAGGAGAGAGATAAGGGCAGGGTACAGATGCACAGGGATGTATAGGAAAGGGATATAAGGGCAGGGTACAGATGCACAGGGATGTATAGGAGAGAGATAAGGGCAGGGGAAAGATGCACAGGGATGTATAGGAAAGGGATATAAGGGCAGGGTACAGATGCACAGGGATGTATAGGAGAGAGATAAGGGCAGGTACAGATGCACAGGGATGTATAGGAGAGAGATAAGGGCAGGGTACAGATGCAAAGGGATGTATAGGAGAGAGATAAGGGCAGGGTACAGATGCACAGGGATGTATAGGAGAGAGATAAGGGCAGGGTACAGATGCACAGGGATGTATAGGAGAGAGATAAGGGCAGGGTACAGATGCACAGGGATGTATAGGAGAGAGATAAGGGCAGGTACAGATGCACAGGGATGTATAGGAGAGAGATAAGGGCAGGTACAGATGCACAGGGATGTATAGGAGAGAGATAAGGGCAGGGTACAGATACACAGGGATGTATAGGAGAGAGATAAGGGCAGGTACAGATGCACAGGGATGTATAGGAGAGAGATAAGGGCAGGGTACAGATGCACAGGGATGTATAGGAGAGAGATAAGGGCAGGGTACAGATACACAGGGATGTATAGGAGAGGGATAAGGGCAGGTACAGATACACAGGGATATATAGGAGAGAGATAAGGGCAGGGTACAGATGCACAGGGATGTATAGGAGAGAGATAAGGGCAGGGTACAGATGCACAGGGATGTATAGGAGAGAGATAAGGGCAGGGTACAGATGCACAGGGATGTATAGGAGAGAGATAAGGGCAGGGTACAGATGCACAGGGATGTATAGGAGAGAGATAAGGGCAGGGTACAGATGCACAGGGATGTATAGGAGAGAGATAAGGGCAGGGTACAGATGCACAGGGATGTATAGGAGAGAGATAAGGGCAGGGTATATAGATGCACAGGGATGTATAGGAGAGAGATAAGAGCAGGTACAGATGCACAGGGATGTATAGGAGAGAGATAAGGGCAGGTACAGATGCACAGGGATGTATAGGAGAGAGATAAGGGCAGGTACAGATGCACAGGGATGTATAGGAGAGAGATAAGGGCAGGGTACAGATACACAGGGATGTATAGGAGAGAGATAAGGGCAGGTACAGATGCACAGGGATGTATAGGAGAGAGATAAGGGCAGGTACAGATGCACAGGGATGTATAGGAGAGAGATAAGGGCAGGGTACAGATGCACAGGGATGTATAGGAGAGAGATAAGGGCAGGGTACAGATGCACAGGGATGTATAGGAGAGAGATAAGGGCAGGGTACAGATGCACAGGGATGTATAGGAGAGAGATAAGGGCAGGGTACAGATGCACAGGGATGTATAGGAGAGAGATAAGGGCAGGGTACAGATGCACAGGGATGTATAGGAGAGGGATAAGGGCAGGTACAGATACACAGGGATGTATAGGAGAGGGATAAGGGCAGGTACAGATACACAGGGATGTATAGGAGAGAGATAAGGGCAGGGTACAGATGCACAGGGATGTATAGGAGAGAGATAAGGGCAGGGTACAGATGCACAGGGATGTATAGGAGAGAGATAAGGGCAGGGTACAGATGCACAGGGATGTATAGGAGAGAGATAAGGGCAGGGTACAGATGCACAGGGATGTATAGGAGAGAGATAAGGGCAGGGTATATAGATGCACAGGGATGTATAGGAGAGAGATAAGAGCAGGTACAGATGCACAGGGATGTATAGGAGAGAGATAAGGGCAGGTACAGATGCACAGGGATGTATAGGAGAGAGATAAGGGCAGGTACAGATGCACAGGGATGTATAGGAGAGAGATAAGGGCAGGGTACAGATACACAGGGATGTATAGGAGAGAGATAAGGGCAGGTACAGATGCACAGGGATGTATAGGAGAGAGATAAGGGCAAGGTACAGATGCACAGGGATGTATAGGAGAGAGATAAGGGCAGGGTACAGATGCACAGGGATGTATAGGAGAGGGATAAGGGCAGGTACAGATACACAGGGATGTATAGGAGAGAGATAAGGGCAGGGTACAGATGCACAGGGATGTATAGGAGAGGGATAAGGGCAGGTACAGATACACAGGGATATATAGGAGAGAGATAAGGGCAGGGTACAGATGCACAGGGATGTATAGGAGAGAGATAAGGGCAGGGTACAGATGCACAGGGATGTATAGGAGAGAGATAAGGGCAGGTACAGATGCACAGGGATGTATAGGAGAGAGATAAGGGCAGGGTACAGATGCACAGGGATGTATAGGAGAGAGATAAGGGCAGGGTACAGATGCACAGGGATGTATAGGAGAGAGATAAGGGCAGGGTATATAGATGCACAGGGATGTATAGGAGAGAGATAAGGGCAGGTACAGATGCACAGGGATGTATAGGAGAGAGATAAGGGCAGGTACAGATGCACAGGGATGTATAGGAGAGAGATAAGGGCAGGTACAGATGCACAGGGATGTATAGGAGAGAGATAAGGGCAGGTACAGATGCACAGGGATGTATAGGAGAGAGATAAGGGCAGGTACAGATGCACAGGGATGTATAGGAGAGGGATACGGGCAGAGTACAGATGCACAGGGATGTATAGGAGAGAGATAAGGGCAGGGTACAGATGCACAGGGATGTATAGGAGAGAGATAAGGGCAGGGTACAGATGCACAGGGATGTATAGGAGAGAGATAAGGGCAGGGTACAGATGCACAGGGATGTATAGGAGAGAGATAAGGGCAGGGTACAGATGCACAGGGATGTATAGGAGAGAGATACGGGCAGGTACAGATGCACAGGGATGTATAGGAGAGAGATAAGGGCAGGTACAGATGCACAGGGATGTATAGGAGAGAGATAAGGGCAGGTACAGATGCACAGGGATGTATAGGAGAGAGATAAGGGCAGGGTACAGATGCACAGGGATGTATAGGAGAGAGATAAGGGCAGGTACAGATGCACAGGGATGTATAGGAGAGAGATAAGGGCAGGTACAGATACACAGGGATGTATAGGAGAGAGATAAGGGCAGGTACAGATGCACAGGGATGTATAGGAGAGAGATAAGGGCAGGGTACAGATGCACAGGGATGTATAGGAGAGAGATAAGGGCAGGTACAGATGCACAGGGATGTATAGGAGAGAGATAAGGGCAGGTACAGATACACAGGGATGTATAGGAGAGAGATAAGGGCAGGTACAGATGCACAGGGATGTATAGGAGAGAGATAAGGGCAGGGTACAGATGCACAGGGATGTATAGGAGAGAGATAAGGGCAGGGTACAGATACACAGGGATGTATAGGAGAGAGATAAGGGCAGGTACAGATACACAGGGATGTATAGGAGAGAGATAAGGGCAGGTACAGATGCACAGGGATGTATAGGAGAGAGATAAGGGCAGGTACAGATGCACAGGGATGTATAGGAGAGATATAAAGGCAGGGTACAGATACACAGGGATGTATAGGAGAGAGATAAGGGCAGGGACAGATGCACAGGGATGTATAGGAGAGAGATAAGGGCAGGTACAGATGCACAGGGATGTATAGGAGAGAGATAAGGGCAGGTACAGATACACAGGGATGTATAGGAGAGAGATAAGGGCAGGGTACAGATACACAGGGATGTATAGGAGAGAGATAAGGGCAGGTATAGATACACAGGGATGTATAGGAGAGAGATAAGGGCAGGTACAGATGCACAGGGATGTATAGGAGAGAGATATAAGGGCAGGGCACATGTATAGACACAGAGGGATGCATAGGAGAGATATAAGGGCAGGGTATATAGATACACAGGGATGTATAGGAAAGGGATATAAGGGCAGGGTATATGCATAGATGGGCAGGGTGTATGTATAGATGCACAGGGATATATAGGAGAGAGATATAAGGGCAGGGCGTATGTATAGATACACAGGGATGTATAGGGAGAGATGTATAGATACACAGGGATGTATAGGAGAGAGATGTATAGATGCACAGGGATGTATAAAGAGATGTATAGACACACGGGGATGTATAGAGAGATGTATAGACACACAGGGATGTATAGGCCGGGCCAGATTTCTGGCAAGGCCACATAGGCCATGGCCTAGGGCACCAGAAATTTAGGGGCGGCTCAGTGAGGGACAGTAAAGCTGTTCCATGCAGCCATCCCTATCTACAAGGACAGCTTTAACCTTTGAACTCTCTGTCCTGTACTTGTGCCGTCCCTGCAAGACCTGTAAGCTCTATCCTGCAGGCACACATCAGTCTAACTCTCATGGTGGCACAATGGGTCCATCATTAATGAGATGGCAAACATAACATAAAAGTTCTTAAGGAAAATATAACTTATAATTTATACACATATTACTGAAATAGATATTGTCTGTGACATCCAATGATGGAAAGTAAGTAGAATTCTCATTGGGGCACACAGAGATAACAACCATACAGACGGTATAATTGGCCTTGGGCGGTAAAAAGTACAAATCCGGCCCTGTGTATAGGGAGAGATGTATAGACAAGCAGGGATGTATAGTGGCTGGATAGTGTAATGGTTAAGGGCTCTGCCTTTGACACAGGAGACCTGGGTTCAAATCTCGGCTCTGCCTGTTCAGTAAGCCAGCACCTATTTCAGTAAGGAGTTTCTTGGGCAAGTCTCCCTAACACTGCTACTGCCTACTGAGTGCCCTCTAGTGGCTGCCTCGCAAGCGCTTTGAGTCCGACAGGAGAAAGGCGCTATACAAATACTGCCATTAGATGTATAAACACACTAGGATGTATAGGGGAAAGATGTATAGACACACAGGGATGTATAGGGAGATGTATAGACACACAGGGGTGTATAGGGAGATGTATAGACACACAGGGATGTATAGGGAGATGTATAGACACACAGGGATGTATAGGAGAGCAGGGCCGGTTTAAGCAACAATGGGGCACCAGGGCAAAATAAACCTGCCCCCCCCCCCCCCCCCCCCCAATAGATACCCCGAAACAAAAATCGGCATTAAGGGACCTTTTTTGCAGCTGGTATAGTCAGGGTGTGAAGCCCCAATCGGTCGGAGCTCCACATTCTGGCTACCCCAGCCTGCATGGGGGACAAGGGGTTAAAAAGTTTCAGGAGGGGGGACCCCACATAATTTAAAAAAAGAAATTCCCACACTCTAAACATAAAATTTTTGGGGGGAAAATAGGAAAAAATGCCAGGGATCTTCATACAGCCATATTACGGCTGTATAGCGATCCCTGGCCAAAGCGCTGCAGCTGCGTATAGACCCCCTGGAAACCCCGTCAGGAAATGTATTGCTCTTTCTTTTGATGAATGTAAAATTACACTACCGTTAGGTTTGCTACTAAAAGTGACATTTACCGCATTTAAAAGTATACTTTTTTCCTTCTAAACTTTAAAATCAATTTTCTCAAAAACTATAAGGTCTTTTTGAAAAATTGTTTTTTCCTCTTATTCCCAATGATCTCCTTAACCTATCCTGCAAATGTAGGGTTTCTAGCATTTAAGGTGGATTTGCTATTAACCGTTAAAGTCGGCGGGTTTTTAAATGTGTCTTTTTTTTTTCCTTTGAAAAACTTTAAAATCGATTTTCTCAAAAACTATAAGGTCTTTTTGAAATGTTTTTCTCCTCTTGTAGCCACTGGGGGCCCCTACAAGCTCTGGGGCCCTGGGGCAATTGCCCCCCTTTGCCTCTATGGTAGCGCCGGCCCTGTAGGAGAGATATGTATAGACACACAGGGGTGTATAGGGAGAGATGTATAGACACACAGGGGTGTATAGGAGAGAGATGTATAGACACACAGGGGTGTATAAGGAGAGATGTATAGAAACACTGGGATGTATAGGAGGGAGATGTATAGACACACAGGGATGTATAGGGAGATATGTATAAACACACAGGGATGTATAGGAGAGAGATGGATAGACACACAGGGGTGTATAGGAGAGAGATGTATAGACACACAGGGATGTATAGGGAGATATATGTATAGACACACAGGGGTGTATAGGGAGAGATGTATAGACACATAGGGATGTATAGGGAGAGATGTATAGACACACAGGGGTGTATAGGAGAGAGATGTATAGACACACAGGGGTGTATAAGGAGAGATGTATAGAAACACTGGGATGTATAGGAGGGAGATGTATAGACACACAGGGATGTACAGGGAGATATGTATAAACACACAGGGATGTATAGGGGGAGAGATGTATAGACAAACAGGGATGTATAGGGAGAGAGATGTATAGACACACAGGGATGTATAGGAGAGAGATGTATAGACACACTGGGATGTATATGGGACAGATGTATAGACACACTGGAATGTATAGGGGAGAGATGTATCGACACACAGGGATGTATAGGAGAGAGATGTATAGACACACAGGGATGTATAGGGGCGATATGTATAGACACACAGGGGTGTATAGGAGGGAGATGTATAGACACACAGGGATGTATAGGGAGAGATGTATAGACACACAGGGATGTATAGGAGAGAGATGTATAGACACACAGGGGTGTATAGGGAGAGATGTATAGACACGCAGGGATGTATATGAGAGAGATGGATAGACACACAGGGGTGTATAGGAGAGAGATGTATAGACACACAGGGATGTATAGGGAGAGAGATGTATAGACACACAGGGGTGTATAGGGAGAGATGTATAGACGCACAGGGATGTATAGGGAGAGAGATGTATAGACACACAGGGATGTATAGGGAGAGATGTATAGACACATAGGGATGTATAGGAGAGAGATGTATAGACACACAGGGATGTATAGGGAGAGATGTATAGACACACAGGGATGTATAGGGGAGAGATATATAGACACACAGGGATGTATAGGGAGAGATGTATAGACACGCAGGGATGTATAGGAGAGAGATGTATAGACACACAGGGATGTATAGGGGAGAGATGTATAGACACACAGGGGTGTATAAGGAGAGATGTATAGACACACAGGGATGTATAGGGGAGAGATGTATAGACACACAGGGATGTATAGGGGAGAGATGTATAGACAGACAGATGTATAGGGGAGAGATGTATAGACACACGGGGATGTATAGTAAAGAGATATATAGACACACAGGGATGTATAGGGGAGAGATGTATAGACACACCGGGATGTATAGGAGAGAGATATATAGAAACACAGGGATATATAGGGGAGAGATGTATAGACACACAGGGATGTATAGGGGCGATATGTATAGACACACAGGGGTGTATAGGAGGGAGATGGATAGACACACAGGGATGTATAGGGGAAAGATGTATAGACACATAGGGATGTATAGGGAGAGAGATGTATAGACACACAGGGATGTATAGGGAAGAGATGTATAGACACATAGGGATGTATAGGGAGAGATGTATAGACACAAAGGGATGTATAGGGAGAGATGTATAGACACAAAGGGATGTATAGGGAGAGATGTATAGAACCACAGGGATGTATAGGGAGAGAGATGTATAGACACACAGGGATGTATAGGGAGAGATGTATAGACACAAAGGGATGTATAGGGGAGAGATGTATAGACACAGGAATGTATAGGAGAGATATGTATAGACACACAGGGATGTATAGGAGAGAGATGTATAGACACACAGGGATGTATTGGAGAGAGATGTATAGACGCACAGGGATGTATAGGGAGAGATGTATAGACACACAGGGATGTATTGGAGAGAGATGTATAGACGCACAGGGATGTATAGGGGAGAGATGTGTAGACACACAGGGATGTATTGGAGAGAGATGTATAGACGCACAGGGGACACACAGGGATGTATTGGAGAGAGATGTATAGACGCACAGGGATGTATAGGGAGAGATGTATAGACACACAGGGATGTATTGGAGAGAGATGTATAGACGCACAGGGATGTATTGGAGAGAGATGTATAGACGCACAGGGATGTATAGGGAGAGATGTATAGACACACAGGGATGTATTGGAGAGAGATGTATAGACGCACAGGGATGTATAGGGAGAGATGTATAGACACACAGGGATGTATAGGGAGAGAGATGTATACACACATGGGGATGTATAGGAGAGAGATATGTAGACACACAGGGTTGTATAGGGAGAGAGATGTATAGACACACAGGGATGTATAGGAGAGAGATGTATAGACACACAGGGATGTATAGGGGAGAGATGTATAGACACACAGATGTATAGGGGAGAGATGTATAGACACACAGGGATGTATAGGGGAGAGATGTATAGACACACAGGGGTGTATAGAGGAGAGATGTATAGACACACAGGGATGTATAGGGAGAGATGTATAGACACACAGGGATGTATAGGAGAGAGATGGATAGACACACCGGGGTGTATAGGAGAGAGATGTATAGAACCACAGGGATGTATAGGGGAGAGATGTATAGACACACAGGGATGTATAGGAGAGAGATATATAGACACACAGAGATGTATAGGGAGAGAGATGTATAGACACATAGGGATGTATAGGGGAGAGATTTATAGACACACAGGGATGTATAGGGGAGAGATGTATAGGCACACAGGGATGTATAGGGAAGAGATGTATATACACACAGGGGTGTATAAGGAGAGATGTATAGACACACAGGGATGTATAGGGAGAGAGATGTATAGACACACAGGGATGTATAGACACAAAGGGATGTATAGGGGAGAGATGTATAGACACACAGGAATGTATAGGAGAGATATGTATAGACACACAGGGATGTATAGGAGAGAGATGTATAGACACACAGGGATGTATTGGAGAGAGATGTATAGACGCACAGGGATGTATAGGGGAGAGATGTATAGACACACAGATGTATAGGGGAGAGATGTATAGACACACAGGGATGTATAGGGGAGAGATGTATAGACACACAGGGGTGTATAGAGGAGAGATGTATAGACACACAGGGATGTATAGGGAGAGATGTATAGACACACAGGGATGTATAGGGGAGAGATATATAGACACACAGGGATGTATAGGGAGAGATGTATAGACACGCAGGGATGTATAGGAGAGAGATGTATAGACACACAGGGATGTATAGGGGAGAGATGTATAGACACACAGATGTATAGGGGAGAGATGTATAGACACACAGGGATGTATAGGGAGAGATGTATAGACACGCAGGGATGTATAGGAGAGAGATGTATAGACACATAGGGCCTGATTCACAAAGCGGTGCAAACTTTTTCGCGAACTTCGCGAATCGCGGCAAATTGCGCGCGCAAAAGTCCTCGAAAAAGTTTGCACCACTTTGTGAATCAGGCCCATAGGGGTGTATAAGGAGAGATGTATAGACACACAGGGATGTATAGGAGGGAGATGTATAGACACACAGGGATGTATAGGAGAGATATGTATAGACACACAGGGGTGTATAGGAGAGATATGTATAGACACACAGGGATGTATAGGGAGAGATGTATAGACACACAGGGATGTATAGGAGATAGATGTATAGACACACAGGGATGTATAAGGGAGAGATGTATAGACACATAGGGATGTATTGAAAAGTTATGTATAGATGCACAGGGGTGTATAGGAGAGATATGTATAGACACACAGGGATGTATAGGGAGAGATGTATAGACACACAGGGATGTATAGGAGATAGATGTATAGACACACAGGGATGTATAAGGGAGAGATGTATAGACACATAGGGATGTATTGAAAAGTTATGTATAGATGCACAGGGGTGTATAGACACACAGGGATGTATAGGGGAGAGATGTATAGACACACAGGGATGAATAGGGAGAGATGTATAGACACGCTGGGATGTATAGGAGAGAGATGTATAGACACATAGGGCCTGATTCACAAAGCGGTGCAAACTTTTTCGCGGACTTTTTCGCGCGCAATTTTCCGCGATCGCGCAAATCGCGGCAAATTGCGCGCGCAAAAGTCCTCGAAAAAGTTTGCACCGCTTTGTGAATCAGGCCCATAGGGGTGTATAAGGATATAGACACACAGGGATGTATAGGAGGGAGATGTATAGACACACAGGGATGTATAGGAGAGAGATGTATAGACACACAGGGGTGTATAGGAGAGATATGTATAGACACACAGGGATGTATAGGGGAGAGATGTATAGACAGACAGATGTATAGGGGAGAGATGTATAGACACACGGGGATGTATAGTAAAGAGATATATAGACACACAGGGATGTATAGGAGAGATATATATAGAAACACAGGGATATATAGGGGAGAGATGTATAGACACACAGGGATGTATAGGGGCGATATGTATAGACACACAGGGGTGTATAGGAGGGAGATGGATAGACACACAGGGATGTATAGGGGAAAGATGTATAGACACATAGGGATGTATAGGGAGAGAGATGTATAGACACACAGGGATGTATAGGGAAGAGATGTATAGACACATAGGGATGTATAGGGAGAGATGTATAGACACAAAGGGATGTATAGGGAGAGATGTATAGACACAAAGGGATGTATAGGGAGAGATGTATAGAACCACAGGGATGTATAGGGAGAGAGATGTATAGACACACAGGGATGTATAGGGAGAGATGTATAGACACAAAGGGATGTATAGGGGAGAGATGTATAGACACAGGAATGTATAGGAGAGATATGTATAGACACACAGGGATGTATAGGAGAGAGATGTATAGACACACAGGGATGTATTGGAGAGAGATGTATAGACGCACAGGGATGTATAGGGAGAGATGTATAGACACACAGGGATGTATTGGAGAGAGATGTATAGACGCACAGGGATGTATAGGGGAGAGATGTGTAGACACACAGGGATGTATTGGAGAGAGATGTATAGACGCACAGAGGACACACAGGGATGTATTGGAGAGAGATGTATAGACGCACAGGGATGTATAGGGAGAGATGTATAGACACACAGGGATGTATTGGAGAGAGATGTATAGACGCACAGGGATGTATTGGAGAGAGATGTATAGACGCACAGGGATGTCTAGGGAGAGATGTATAGACACACAGGGATGTATTGGAGAGAGATGTATAGACGCACAGGGATGTATAGGGAGAGATGTATAGACACACAGGGATGTATAGGGAGAGAGATGTATACACACATGGGGATGTATAGGAGAGAGATATGTAGACACACAGGGTTGTATAGGGAGAGAGATGTATAGACACACAGGGATGTATAGGAGAGAGATGTATAGACACACAGGGATGTATAGGGGAGAGATGTATAGACACACAGATGTATAGGGGAGAGATGTATAGACACACAGGGATGTATAGGGGAGAGATGTATAGACACACAGGGGTGTATAGAGGAGAGATGTATAGACACACAGGGATGTATAGGGAGAGATGTATAGACACACAGGGATGTATAGGAGAGAGATGGATAGACACACCGGGGTGTATAGGAGAGAGATGTATAGAACCACAGGGATGTATAGGGGAGAGATGTATAGACACACAGGGATGTATAGGAGAGAGATATATAGACACACAGAGATGTATAGGGAGAGAGATGTATAGACACATAGGGATGTATAGGGGAGAGATTTATAGACACACAGGGATGTATAGGGGAGAGATGTATAGGCACACAGGGATGTATAGGGAAGAGATGTATATACACACAGGGGTGTATAAGGAGAGATGTATAGACACACAGGGATGTATAGGGAGAGAGATGTATAGACACACAGGGATGTATAGGGAGAGATGTATAGACACAAAGGGATGTATAGGGGAGAGATGTATAGACACACAGGAATGTATAGGAGAGATATGTATAGACACACAGGGATGTATAGGAGAGAGATGTATAGACACACAGGGATGTATTGGAGAGAGATGTATAGACGCACAGGGATGTATAGGGAGAGATGTATAGACACACAGGGATGTATTGGAGAGAGATGTATAGACGCAAAGGGATGTATAGGGAGAGATGTATAGACACACAGGGATGTATAGGGAGAGAGATGTATACACACATGGGGATGTATAGGAGAGAGATATGTAGACACACAGGGATGTATAGGGAGAGAAATGTATAGACACACAGGGATGTATAGGGGAGAGATGTATAGACACACAGATGTATAGGGGAGAGATGTATAGACACACAGGGATGTATAGGGGAGAGATGTATAGACACACAGGGGTGTATAGAGGAGAGATGTATAGACACACAGGGATGTATAGGGGAGAGATGTATAGACACACAGGGATGTATAGGGGAGAGATGTATAGACACACAGGGATGTATTGGAGAGTTATGTATAGATGCACAGGAATGTATAGGGAGAGATGTATAGATACACAGGGATATATAGGAGAGAGATATAAGGGCAGGGTATATGTATAGACGCACAGTTATGTATAGGGAGAGATGTATAGGACAGAACTATTGTGACTAGGAGATGGGACAGACTAGGGATATCTGCAGATATATAGCGGAGGTGACATCTCTTTCGCTGGGCTGCCAGCATGGGACGGAGATAATATATACACACACAGCCGCCAGCTACTGAGCTAATCAGAAAATTGATCAGAATTAGGGAGGGACACCCTGTGCAGGACGTGCTGCGAATCCATCATACGGAGCGCAGCGATGCGCTGCAACACTCCAAAAATACAAAACATGGGTTAATGATGTCACCGCCAGCAATTAACCGTGGCCGCTCAGCGCTGTGCGGGGACTGGAGGCTGAGGGGTCAATGATGTCACCAGGATGGGAGGCTGAGGGGTCAATGATGTCACCAGGATGGGAGGCTGAGGGGTTAATGATGTCATCAAGACTGGAGGCTGAGGGGTCAATGATGTCACCAGGATGGGAGGCTGAGGGGTTAATGATGTCATCAAGACTGGAGGCTGAGGGGTAATGATGTCATCAGGACTGGAGGCTGAGGGGTAATGATGTCACCAAGACTGGAGGCTGAGGGGTTAATGATGTCATCAGGACAGAAGGCTGAGGGGTTAATGATGTCATCAGGACAGAAAGCTGAGGGGTTAATGATGTCATCAGGTGACACAGGTGCCAGAAGGGATAATAGCCACTATAAAAGTATAATGACGCAGACACTGGAGGGCCAGACGGTAATAATGTCATAAAATGTAAAGAGATGGAGCTGCCCAAATAACTGCAGAACTGAGGGGGAATATTCCATATTCACTGCAGAGCAATACAACATCTCTGCAGAACAGCTCAGCATCAAATTCCATGTTGTGTTACATGTGACATGACTATGTGCTCTGTACAGTGCTGCAGGAGATGTCAGTGCTATATAAATACATAATAATAATATGGTAGGACATTAGACTATGACTATGGGAGGATTAGAGTGTGAGCTCCTCTGAGGACAGTCAGTGACATGACTATGTACTCTGTAATGTGCTTCAGAAGATGTCAGTGCTATATAAATACATAATAATATGGTAGGACATTAGACTATGACTATGGGAGGATTAGAGTGTGAGCTCCTCTGAGGACAGTCAGTGACATGACTATGTACTCTGTAATGTGCTGCAGAAGATGTCAGTGCTATATAAATACATAATAATAATATGGTAGAACATTAGACTATGACAATGGTAGGATTAGATTGTGAGCTCCTCTGAGGACAGTGACATGACTATGTACTCTGTAATGTCCTGCAGGAAATGTCAGTGCTACATAAATACATAATTATAATATGGTAGGACATTAGACTATGACTATGGTAGGATTAGAGTGTGAGCTCCTCTGAGGACAGTCAGTGACATAACTATGTACTCTGTAATGTGGTGCAGA
The DNA here is from genome assembly GCF_040937935.1 of Hyperolius riggenbachi. Classification (NCBI taxonomy): domain Eukaryota; kingdom Metazoa; phylum Chordata; class Amphibia; order Anura; family Hyperoliidae; genus Hyperolius; species Hyperolius riggenbachi. Next base: position 7,424,435 of record NC_090648.1, read on the forward strand.
AGATGTTACTGCTATATAAATACATAATAATATGGAAGGACATTAGACTAGGACTATGGTAGGATTAGATTGTGAGCTCCTCTGAGGACAGTCAGTGACATGACTATGTACTCTGTAATGTGCTGCAGAAGATGTTACTGCTATATAAATACATAATAATATGGTAGGATATTAGACTATGACTATGGTAGAATTAGATTGTGAGCTCCTCTGAGGACAGTCAGCGACATGATTATTTACTCTGTAATGTGCTGCAGAAGATGTTGGTGCTATATAAATACATAATAATAATATGGTAGGACATTAGACTATGACTATGGTGGGATTAGATTGTGAGCTCCTCTGTGGACAGTCAGTGACATGACTATGTACTCTGTAAGAAGATGTCAGTGCTATATAAATACATAATAATCATATGGTAGGACATTACACTATGACTATGGTAGGATTAGATTGTGAGCTCCTCTGAGAACAGTCAGTGACATGACTATGTACCGAAAGGTTGGTGGTTCAAGCCCACCCAGGGACGGCCTTGCCTTCGGTGGCTGGATGGAGTAATGGTTAAGGGCTCTGCCTCTGACACACGAGACCTGGGTTTGAAACTCGTTTTTGCCTGTTCAGTGAACCAGCACCTATTCAGTAGGAGATGTTGGGCAAGACTCCCTAACACTGCTACTGCCTATAGAGCGCGTCCTAGTGGCTACAGCTCTGGCGCTTTGAGTCTGCCAGGAGAAAAGCGCAATATAAATATTCCGTGTTTGTTTGTTTACTCTGCAGAAGAGGTCAGTGCTATATAAATACATAATAATAATATGGTAGGACATTAGACTATGACTATGGCAGGATTAGAGTGTGAGCTCCTCTGAGGACAGTCAGTGACATGACTATGTACTCTGTAAAGTGCTGCAGAAGATGTCAGTGCTATATAAATACATAATAATAATATGGTAGGACATTACACTATGACTATGGCAGGATTAGAGTGTGAGCTTCTCTGAGGACAGTCAGTGACATGACTATGTACTCTGTAAAGTGCTGCAGAAGATGTCAGTGCTATATAAATGCATAATAATGATATGGTAGGACATTACACCATGACTATAGTAGGATTAGAGTGTAAGCTCCTCTGAGGACAGTCAGTGACATAACTATGTACTCTGTAAAGTGCTGCAGAAGATGTCAGTGCTATATAAATACATAATAATAAGGTATGACATTAGACTAAGACTATGGTAGGATTAGATTGTGAGCCCCTCTGAGGACAGTCAGTGACATGACTATGTACTCTGTAATATGCTGCAGAAGTTGTTAGTGCTATATATAAATGCATAATAATGATATGGTAGGACATTACACCATGACTATAGTAGGATTAGAGTGTAAGCTCCTCTGAGGATAGTCAGTGACATAACTATGTACTCTGTAAAGTGCTGCAGAAGATGTCAGTGCTATATAAATACATAATAATATGGTAGAACATTAGACTATGACTATGATAGGATTACAGTGTAAGCTCCTCTGAGGACAGTCAGTGATGTGACTATGTACTCTGTAATGTGCTGCAGAAGATGTCAGAGCTATATAAATACATAATAATATTATGGTATGACATTAGACTATGACTATGGTAGGATTAGATTGTGAGCTCCTCTGAGGACAGTCAGTGACATGACTATGTACTCTGTAATGTGCTGCAGGAGATGTCAGTGCTATATAAATACATAATAATAATATGGCAGGACATTAGACTATGACTATGGTAGGATTAGACTGTGAGCTCCTCTGAGGACAGTCAGTGACATGACTATGTACTCTGTACAGTGCTGCAGGAGATGTCAGTGCTATATAAATACATAATAATAATAATATGGTAGGACATTAGACTGTGACTATGGTAGGATTAGAGTGTGAGCTCCTCTGAGGACAGTCAGTGACATGACTATGTGCTCTGTAATGTGCTGCAGAAGATGTCAGTGCTATATAAATACATAATAATAATATGGTAGGACATTAGACTATGACTATGGCAGGATTAGAGTGTGAGCTCCTCTGAGAACAGTCAGTGACATGACTATGTGCTCTGTAATGTGCTGCAGAAGATGTCAGTGCTATATAAATACATAATAATAATATGGTAGGACATTAGACTATGACTATGGCAGGATTAGAGTGTGAGCTCCTCTGAGAACAGTCAGTGACATGACTATGTGCTCTGTAATGTGCTGCAGGAGATGTCAGTGCTGTATAAATACATAATAATAATATGGTAGGACATTAGACTATGACTATGGCAGGATTAGAGTGTGAGCTCCTCTGAGGACAGTCAGTGACATGACTATGTACTCTGTAATGTGCTGCAGGAGATGTCAGTGCTGTATAAATACATAATAATAATATGGTAGGACATTAGACTATGACTATGGCAGGATTAGAGTGTGAGCTCCTCTGAGGACAGTCAGTGACATGACTATGTACTCTGTAATGTGCTGCAGGAGATGTCAGTGATGTATAAATACATAATAATAATAATATGGTAGGACATTAGACTAGGACTATGGTAGGATTAGATTGTGAGCTCCTCTGTGGACAGCCAGTGACATGACTATGAGGGGGCACAAAGGGGGCATCACCTGAGATTTGCTTAACTCAGGTGATAAAACTGGCTACTTGGCCAGTTTGCTGGCATGCTTTATTTTTTATTTGCTCACAAGCTGCTCCTGTGTGGACAGATCACAGAAAAATCAATCCAGCCCTCAGCCTGTGTCTGATGACTCTACCAGCAACGGGGAGGGGGAAGAGGAAGGATAGAGAGAAACACTGTGTGTATAATTGCTTATGTTAGTAACTAAGCATTGCTGCAGACTAAGCTCTAGTTTAGTGGCTAATTTGAAAGGAAAAAAATGTAAGCTTTCAGCTTGTAAGCCTTCTTCAGACTCTATTCCTGTTGACTGACAATGTTAGAACACACAATCAGAAGGAGGTAGAGAGATTTATTTTGCAAATATAAGTATGATCTAGATACATTAATTTCAAGGGATCTTGCAAGGATTATGAGGTATTTATGGCAAACAGATAAGACCCTTGGATTACCCAATACTAACATAGACTCAAGCTGACATGGAGAGTATTTCATTTTTATTACAGACCCTATCCTATTCCGTGTACGCTGCTGGAGCCTGGAAACTGTGCCCCAGTGCAGCGCCGGCCGTGGCAGGAGATGTCCGTGCTATATAAATAATAATAATAATAATAATGTAGAGAGACATTAGACTAGGACTATGGTAGGATTAGATGGGGCTTGATCCATCAATCTTAATGTGCTGTAGTGCGCACTATGGACACCTCACATAGCAGTGCTCGTTGCCGTGTAAGGAGCATGCCTGCCTTAGTTACGCGCATTGCTTCCTTAGCAATGTGCATAACATTAAGTGTAGGCGGTCCTGCTTCTGTGACGTATCACTACCGCGATACTGCACTCGTGGCCGAGTAACATAATGTAAATTAACACAGTGGTGGCTGTGAGTATTACAGTCAGGAGAATTCACAGAAGCAGGACCGCCCACAGTTAGAATGGATCCGAGATAAACTTTTACTCATTGCATAATTGTGTTCCTTTCATATAGCCAAATACTTTTTTTTTTAATACTCTAATTCGCTATAAACTAAAAAAGCCTCGTCCACAGCTCCTTTTGTGCCTTGGCATTGTAGCAAGGGCTTATGGGAGCTCAGTCTGGGCAGGAGGAGGAGGTGTTACTAGCCAGAGATTTCAGAGGCAGAGGGGAGGAGGAGAGGGGACTGAATTTACACACAGGCAAGCTGATAGCATCACCAGCCCTCAGCCTGTGACAATGTGACTAACAGAACATGGCTGCCCTCCTTGTATCACAGGAGTAAATAATCATAAACCGTTGAAGCGGTTTGCAGCTAGATTTGCTGTGTATACATCTTATATAAAGTTTAGATAGTTTAGACAAGTTACTTGTTATAGTTAGTTTTTCATCTCGGATCCGCTTTAAGTTGGCCTGCAGCTAAGGAAGCAATGTGCGTAACTAAGGAAGGCAGGCGCCTTACACGGCAGCGAGCACTGCTATGTAAGGCGCGCACTACAGCACATTAAGCTTGATGAATCAAGCCCATCGTGAGCTCCTCTGAGGACAGTGACAGGACTATATATTAAAGTTCAGTAGAAGATACCAGCACTATATAAATAATATTAATAACATGTACAAATGGGGGGGGGATGTGAATGAACCCTTATTGCATTCTCCATTCTGTTTCATGTGCATCCCGCCTCACTGTCTGATGGTGGACAAAACATTGTTCTGCCTGCTGTCTCTAACCATGGAAGTCAGTCACAGTGCATCTGAGCCACCTGAAGTCTCTTTTGAGACTTTTGATTGTCTTGTGTGCTCCTATTACTTAATAAGTAACCTAGTTTGAGGTAAGGCAATGATGGTTCTAGCTAGGGTAACAGCTGGACTTGCCCTCTTCTTCCTCCTCGTCATCCTCTTCTTTCTCGATCCGTTCTCCCTTCACCACCTCCTTAGCTTCCCTCACCACTTCACGGAGACAGTACACGGGATGCGCCCTAACCTCAGACACCCGGCGAGCAAAGCAATGACCACGGGTGCTTCCTGATAAGAGGTCACATCCTGGGAGGAAGGGGTTGGGACACGATCCTCGGAGGAAAGAGAGGGAGAGTTCTTCGAGGAGTCCAAGGAAACAAGAGGCCGTGTTCTGTCCTTGGCACAAGTACGCATGAGGAAGTCTCTCACAGGCGTGGATGAGGGTGATCCATAACACGTATGGACCTGGAGCTCCCGGCTCCTGGAGTATTGGCCCCAATACAGCCATAGAGGCTCTTAGCACCCGGGAGAGGGCTGGGTGTAAATAACGACGCATGTAAAGTTCCACTCCAGGGAAGCCTACACGCCATTGTCCATCAGCTCCCCACGGAAAGAGGTGGAACGCCTTTGGTGGTATCCCATCTTCATTTATCCATTCATCTAGATGTTGGGCTCTGGGAGGCCAACCATTAACTTCTACCACAGGAACAATATCAAAGCGAATGAGCAGACCGCTGGGTTTAGACAGCAGGATGGAGGCACATGGTCCCCACTTCTCTGCCTGCTCTAGAGTCAGAGGAAGGGAGGACTTCGGGAGGTTGGACACTGCAGAGAAGAGGGCAGGCAGGAACCACAGAGAGATGTGGTATGGAGTGACATGGGGGGAATCAGAGCTCTGCTCTCCATCTTCAGGCTTGAAGAGCGATACAGGAAGGAGGTAATGGCATGGATTAAGCTGTAAGAGGACATCTGGAGATGGTAGACGGAGGATGGGGACCAAGAGCGTGTAGTTGATGGAGTGTGAGAAGAAGGGAGAAGGAGATCCTAAATCACTGGGGGAGACATCCAAGTTTCCGGAGCACAATCCACCGGAGAGAAGAAGAAAGGCGTTTGGAGATGGCAGAGGTTGGACCTGGGCTGTGGAAAGATGATGACAAGAAAAAAAAAAAAATATGGTGATTATTTGGAAAAAAAAAAAAAGTCCCACTTTACCCATAAACCTAGGAGAGTGCGGTGAGTTGATTATAAAGAGGGCTCCCAGATTCCTTCATAAGTCCTCTCATCATGGGCTTGTCTGACCACAAACAGAGGATATGCCCTTTGCCAGCAGACAATGGCAACCTACAAAGTGGGTTGGGGGCTGGGAGGGCTTTGTGGCTCCATTTGCAGATTGCCCCCAATAGGCTGAGCGTCACATCAGCAGGCTCAGCAGTTCTTGGGTTAGACAAGCCTCATTGGGGACAAGGGGATAATGGTGGTCTCCCTCATATGGAAGTAACTGAGATGAACTTTTATAGTGCAACAATCCCACCTCTTTCCTCAAGGTGGCCATACACTGGTGGATTTGCCATCAGATTCGACCAACAGATAGATCCCTCTCTGATGGAATCTGATCAGAGAGGGATCGTATGGCTGCCTTTACTGCAAACAGATTGTGAATAGATTTCAGCCTGAAACAGATCACAAAATGTGGAGCTGCCGCTGCCTGCCTCCCCCCCCCCATCATTACCTGTTCCACCGGCGCAACTCCCCTGGTCCACCGCTGTCTTCTTTCCGCGCTGGTCTCCGGTCCATTCCTGCAGCTACTAAACTTCCTGTCCAGGGGAAGTTTAAACAGTAGAGGGCGCTCTACTGTTTAAACTTCCTGCCGGGACAGGAAGTTCTGTGTAGCTGCAGGAACGGTCCAGAGTGGAGAAGAAGACAGCCGGGACCAGGGGAGTCGCGCAGGCGGAGCAGGTAATGTATACCCGCTATATTGCGTCGGTCGTCGGGCATTTGAACGCCGCTATCGACGCACTCCCGACCCGCCCGCGATCTAGAAAAATCTTCCGCACGGACGGATTGACGGGAATCGCCGGGAACGATCGATTTCGGACGGAAATCGATCGTTCTGTCAGCGGTGTACGCAGCGATTTCACAGCCGATTCGATCACTGTGATCGAATTGGCTGTACATCGGCTGGAAAATCCTTAGGTGTATGGGCCCCTTAAGAGGAACATGCAACTAATGCAAATAATCTGAAGGACTTTGACCCAACCTACCTACTAGAGAGAATATGAGGTCCTTGGCCTGCACACAGCTCTGCTGCACATCCTTCCCCTGCAGGGTGCTGCTCTCTCTCCTCTCCAGTTCCTCCATCAGTTTGTTGATCTCCTCGATTCGAGAGCCGGAACAGAAGTCCATATCGGTGAGGGGCCGCGCCGATGACGTCATCCTGGAAACAGAAGATTTTTAACGTAAAGCATCAGAAGAGAAGAAGCCATGAAAGGCGGCCATCTACCATCTACCCACGGATGTTTTGCCTCCACCGGTGTCTACCGTGTTGTGTGGCAAACAGCTCACAGAGGAACTGCAGTGAAAACGGCATAATAATATTGCTTATTGTTTATAATAGTCATTTATAGATTATTTAGTCGGTGTTTGCCCATTGTAAAATCTTTCCTCTCCCTGATTTACATTCAGAAATGTACCACTGGTCTCAGCATCTTTAGTTCTGCCAGGTGATCTGTACGGAATGTTTGTTACCGAGAGTTCCATGCACACAGGGAGAGATCCTGGTTGCGAGGGGTTTCACCAAAATATCAGCCATACAGATTCCCCTGATGATCTATTAGAGAAAAGGCAAAGATGTCCTGTGTTAAAGGGGGTATCAGCAACTGACTGAGAAGAAGTTCAATCCTTGATTAAAGTTCCTCCAAACTGAGGTGAGAGTGATATGGAGGCTGCCATATCTGGCTCTCCTGCTGACCCTCTGCCTCTATTACTATCAGCCATAGCCCCAGAACAAGCATGCAGCACATCAGGTGTTTCTGACATTATTGTCAGATCTGACAAGATTAGCTGCATGCTTGTTTCTGGTGTTATTCAGACACTTCTGCAGCCAAATAGATCAGCAGGACTGCTCCCCTCTAGTTAACCTCCTGCTTTGTAGTATATTTGTAGCCATTAGTGCATGCTGTGATCTGTGGTACCACAGAATGGGATAAATATGTTTTCTGGGTATTTCTTAAAGGTGATCAGATGCTCCATGGTGTCGGAAGGATTGCCAGGATGAGTTATTTCAACTCCGCATCCCTCTCGTGTTTAAGCTTATAAAAGGAACTGTGAGTTGTGCTGTATGAATGTGCCGCTGTGCACCAGGGAGGGCCCATCCTTCTGCTATCACCCCCCCCCCCCCCCCTTCTGCTATCAGCCCTCCCCCCTTCTGCTATCAGGCCCCCCCCCCCCCTCCGCGCGTGCACACACACACACACACACACACACACACACACACACACACACACACACACACACACACACACACACACACACACACACACACACACACACACACACACACACACACACACACACACACACACACACACACACACACACACACACACACACACACACACACACACACACACACACACACACACACACACACTCCACCCCTCTGATCTGGTCCAACTGTTGAGAAAAAAACTATTTTATGGCTACTGGAAGAGACCATAAATAACAGCCATCAGGTTTATGAAGTTGGGCTCTGTGCCTTCCCGCATACAGTTCTGTCCACTCCGAGGAATTTCAATCTGCTGCTCATCTCCCTGAAACCCAGGGGCGTAGCAATAGGGGTTGCAGAGGTTGCGACCGCATCGGGGCCCTTGGGCCAGAGGGGCCCCAAAGGGCCTTCCCTCAACTGCAGTATTAGCTCTCTATTGGTCCTGTGCTCATAATAATCACTTCTATAGATACTTTGAATAGTGGTAATCATTAACTAGCTGTTCTCCATCCCCTTCTTGCACCTCTGACACTGTAGTTGCCATTGGCAGGTTTTGGTGCGCCGTATTAATTGTTATTTATAGAATGCTTGGGGGGGCCCCATTGTAAAACTTGCATCGGGGCCCACAGCTCCTTAGCTACGCCACTGCTGAAACCCTTCTTTTGCTGGAAATAAGGAGACCAACTGTGGCATTCAGAACACCCATCACTGAGGGCCAGTGAGGCTGGATGTTGTGCAGTTCTGCCCCACGTCGACTTTAAGAATCAAAACTTGCCATCAGTGGGGTAGCTACAATTTATGGGGCCCACCAGCAAAACTCTGATGGGCCCCCCAATGGTCACACCCCTTCCCTCGCCTCCCCTTAGTGACCCTTCTAGCCTGGGGGCCCATCTCACAAGGGTCATAAAACAAGTGTGGCCATCCTGATCTTGACACCCATAACAGGTGTAGCCACAAAACACCTGATCTGAAGTATAGTCCCCGGTATCGGAGGAAGGGAAGGTTAGTAGTTGAGGCTCCAATAGTTCTGGGCCCCTCCTTTGATCGCAGGTGCTGCTCCCCTCTAGTTATGCCCCTAGTTGCCATGTACATCACTGTCCAGTGAAGATCTTTTGCCGCCTATGTCAGCCGGCATCTGAATATCTTACTTAGTAAATGCACCTATGGCTGAACATCTCTCCAGGTTCATTCCTGGCAACTAAAGTCCTTGGTGGACATATCAGCCGGCAGCCAGAGACCCAACTAGGTCACCTGGTGATCAGAGAGCTCGACCCGGCATAGCACCTGGTGATCAGAGAGCTCGGCCTGGCATGTCACCTGGTGATCAGAGACCTCGGCCCGGCATGTCACCTGGTGATCAGAGACCTCGGCCTGGCATGTCACCTGGTGATCAGAGAGCTCAGCCTGGCATGTCACCTGGTGATCAGACAGCTCAGCCTGGTATGTCACCTGGTGATCAGAGACCTCGGCCCAGCATGTCACCTGGTGATCAGAGAGCTCGGCCCAGCATGTCACCTGGTGATCAGAGAGCTCGGCCCAGCATGTCACCTGGTGATCAGAGACCTCGGCCCGGCATGTCACCTGGTGATCAGAGAGCTCGGCCCAGCATAGCACCTGGTGATCAGAGACCTCGGCCTGGTATGTCACCTGGTGATCAGAGACCTCGGCCCGGCATGTCACCTGGTGATCAGAGACCTCGGCCCGGCATGTCACCTGGTGATCAGAGACCTCGGCCCGGCATGTCACCTGGTGATCAGAGAGCTCAGCCTGGCATGTCACCTGGTGATCAGAGAGCTCGGCTCGGCATGTCACCTGGTGATCACAGAGCTCAGCCTGGCATGACACCTGGTGATCACAGAGCTCAGCCAGGCATGTCACCTGGAGATCAGAGAGCTTGGCCCGGCATGTCACCTGGTGATCAGAGAGCTCGGCCCGGCATGTCACCTGGTGATCAGAGAGCTCAGCCTGGCATGTCACCTGGTGATCAGAGACCTCGGCCCGGCATGTCACCTGGTGATCAGAGAGCTCAGCCTGGCATGTCACCTGGTGATCAGAGAGCTCGGCTCGGCATGTCACCTGGTGATCACAGAGCTCAGCCTGGCATGACACCTGGTGATCAGAGACCTCGGCCTGGCATGTCACCTGGTGATCAGAGACCTCGGTCCGGCATGTCACCTGGTGATCAGAGAGCTCAGCCTGGCATGTCACCTGGTGATCAGAGAGCTCGGCCCGACATGTCACCTGGTGATCAGAGACCTCGGCCTGGCATTTCACCTGGTGATCAGAGAGCTCAGCCTGGCATGTCACCTGGTGATCAGAGACATCGGCCCAGCATAGCACCTGGTGATCAGAGACCTCGGCCCGGCATGTCACCTGGTGATCAGAGAGCTTGGCCCAGCATGACACCTGGTGATCAGAGAGCTCAGCCTGGCATGTCACCTGGTGATCAGAGAGCTCAGCCCGGCATGTCACCTGGTGATCAGAGACCTCGGCCCGGCATGTCACCTGGTGATCAGAGAGCTCGGCCCCGCATGTCACCTGGTGATCAGAGAGCTCAGCCTGGTATGTCACCTGGTGATCAGAGACCTCGGCCCGGCATGTCACTTGATGATCAGAGAGCTCGGCCCGGCATGTCACCTGGTGATCAGAGACCTTGGCCCGGCATGTCACCTGGTGATCAGAGACCTCGGCCTGGCATGTCACCTGGTGATCAGAGAGCTCGGCCTGGCATGTCACCAGGTGATCAGAGAGCTCAGCCTGGCATGTCACCTGGTGATCAGAGACCTCGGCCCGGCATGTCACCTGGTGATCAGAGACCTCGGCTCGGCATGTTACCTGGTGATCACAGAGCTCAGCCTGGCATGACACCTGGTGATCAGAGAGCTTGGCCCGGAATGTCACCTGGTGATCAGAGAGCTTGGCCCGGAATGTCACCTGGTGATCAGAGACCTCGGCCCGGCATGTCACCTGGTGATCAGAGACCTCGGCCTGGCATGTCACCTGGTGATCAGAGACCTCGGCCCGGCATGTCACCTGGTGATCAGACAGCTCAGCCTGGCATGTCACCTGGTGATCAGAGAGCTCAGCCTGGCATGTCACCTGGTGATCAGAGAGCTCAGCCTGGCATGTCACCTGGTGATCAGAGACCTTGGCCTGGCATGTCACCTGGTGATCAGAGAGCTCAGCCTGGCATGTCACCTGGTGATCAGCGAGCTCCGCCTGCCATGTCACCTGGTGATCAGAGACCTCGGCCCGGCATGTCACCTGGTGATCAGACAGCTCAGCCTGGCATGTCACCTGGTGATCAGAGACCTCGGCCCGGCATGTCACCTGGTGATCAGAGAGCTCGGCCCGGCATGTCACCTGGTGATCAGAGACCTCGGCCCAGCATGTCACCTGGTGATCAGAGAGCTCGGCCCGGCATGTCACCTGGTGATCAGAGAGCTCAGCCTGGTATGTCACCTGGTGATCAGAGACCTTGGCCCGGCATGTCACCTGGTGATCAGAGAGCTCGGCCCGGCATGTCACCTGGTGATCAGAGACCTCGGCCCGGCATGTCACCTGGTGATCAGAGAGCTCGGCCCCGCATGTCACCTGGTGATCAGAGAGCTCGGCCCCGCATGTCACCTGGTGATCAGAGACCTTGGCCCAGCATGTCACCTGGTGATCAGAGACCTCGGCCCGGCATGTCACCTGGTGATCAGAGAGCTCGGCCCCGCATGTCACCTGGTGATCAGAGACCTTGGCCCGGCATGTCACCTGGTGATCAGAGACCTCGGCCCGGCATGTCACCTGGTGATCAGAGAGCTCGGCCCCGCATGTCACCTGGTGATCAGAGAGCTTGGCCCGGAATGTCACCTGGTGATCAGAGACCTCGGCCCGGCATGTCACCTGGTGATCAGAGACCTCGGCCTGGCATGTCACCTGGTGATCAGAGACCTCGGCCCGGCATGTCACCTGGTGATCAGACAGCTCAGCCTGGCATGTCACCTGGTGATCAGAGAGCTCAGCCTGGCATGTCACCTGGTGATCAGAGACCTCGGCCTGGCATGTCACCTGGTGATCAGAGACCTCGGCCTGGCATGTCACCTGGTGATCAGAGAGCTCAGCCTAGCATGTCACCTGGTGATCAGCGAGCTCCGCCTGCCATGTCACCTGGTGATCAGAGACCTCGGCCCGGCATGTCACCTGGTGATCAGACAGCTCAGCCTGGCATGTCACCTGGTGATCAGAGACCTCGGCCCGGCATGTCACCTGGTGATCAGAGAGCTCGGCCCGGCATGTCACCTGGTGATCAGAGACCTCGGCCCAGCATGTCACCTGGTGATCAGAGAGCTCGGCCCGGCATGTCACCTGGTGATCAGAGAGCTCAGCCTGGTATGTCACCTGGTGATCAGAGACCTTGGCCCGGCATGTCACCTGGTGATCAGAGAGCTCGGCCCGGCATGTCACCTGGTGATCAGAGAACTCGGCCCGGCATGTCACCTGGTGATCAGAGAGCTCGGCCCCGCATGTCACCTGGTGATCAGAGAGCTCGGCCCCGCATGTCACCTGGTGATCAGAGACCTCGGCCCGGCATGTCACCTGGTGATCAGAGAGCTCGGCCCCGCATGTCACCTGGTGATCAGAGACCTTGGCCCGGCATGTCACCTGGTGATCAGAGACCTCGGCCCGGCATGTCACCTGGTGATCAGAGAGCTCGGCCCCGCATGTCACCTGGTGATCAGAGAGCTCGGCCCCGCATGTCACCTGGTGATCAGAGAGCTCAGCCCGGCATGTCACCTGGTGATCAGAGACCTCGGCCCGGCATGTCACCTGGTGATCAGAGACCTCGGCCCGGCATGTCACCTGGTGATCAGAGAGCTCGGCCCGGCATGTCACCTGGTTGATCATGTCACCTGGTGTCACAGGAGCCCTAGTGGCTGACCGCACTTAGCCTTCTAAACGGTGCCAGCGCACAGATCGTGCGAACTCTGGTCGCAGTCAATGCGCAGGAACCGTTAAGAATTAGCCGCGGACAACCCAGAAGGGAGCCTGTGAGACACGGGTAATTACAACGTACACACGATTCCACGGTATCTGCCACCACCACTGGTATGGGCCAGTGGACCCGATTTACTGACTGACTAGTCCTGCGAATAAAACGGTTAAACACACGGTATTCTGTCTAGCCAACAACAAACAAACAGTAGCGTATCTTCAGAGACCCGGGATCAGTTCTGTGTGTGCTGATAAGCAGGGTAGCGGACAGTGAATGACTTGAAGGAAGTCTTTTATTCACAGCAATATAAATAATTAATATATACAGACAATTATTAAAATCAACAATTATTAAAACAGTAATAGCCAGTATAAAAAATAAAAGAAGGGAGAAAAATACTTAGTTCCTGGAAAGATGTCCTTTAGTGGGAAAACTTGTAAAGTTCTTGGTTTCAATCAAAGTTCAGAGTTCAGACCAGATGGATGCCAGCATATCCTCAAGCTGGCACCGATGAGTTCAAGATGTTTTCAGGTGGAGGAGGACACTGAGTTTGGCTCCTCTGCCATTCTTATGCCCCTGATTCAGTAGGAGGGAGTGAGGGCGGGGCCACACACCCCCTTAGAACATGAGATGAGCCCTCCCCTTGTCCTGGAGACCAGAAATCATGCCTTAACCATATATGGGCTCTATCTCACAGAACCGTAAAGGTCAGGGCAGATTTACTAATATTTTCAGGTCTGCCTCGATGTACCCAGCAGTCTGATACCAAACATGAGGGGTGGGACCCCTGTGGTATCATTAGGGCACTGTTGAACTGCCTAACGGGCAGTCTTTACCTCAGAAGGTTCTGAAATGTTCTCAGAACCAACGCCAGGCAGGGCCCTACCTGCTCTGTTAGTTTGGAGGGTCTGCCAGCCTGGCAACACAGAAAATATGATACATATAGCAGTTTATGGAATATGAGATACCTCTGGGGATTTATAGCAGGTCATTCCCAGGCAAAGGCTCTTTGAAGTTTGGGGCAGCTAGCTAGGTGTCAGCTCCCCTGCTGGGCGGGAGTCAGAGGGTCTGGCTTTTTCCCAACTAGATTGCTTCTGTCATGGTCGATACCTGATGGATGGGCCATCAGCACAGCTTGAAGCCAGGGACTCTCTGGGCCCAGGCTCATTAGCTTCCTTGGCTCTGAAAAGACTCCTGGTTTGTTAATTAACATCTGAGTGTTACAGCTCTGGCTTAATTAGCAAGTCACAGGGCACAGGCTTCCTGAAAAGAACTCTGCTAACTCACTCTCCGGAAGACAGCAGAGACCTCCCAGGCTGGACTGCCTGGTGTCCACAGACATGAGATTCTGATTTGGCAGCGCAACGACAATCGAGGCAGGAAATCGATTGCGGCTGCGTTTTCTGCGCACTGACGGCTCGTCCGTCACACCTGGTGATCAGAGACCTCGGCCTGGCATGTCACCTGGTGATCAGAGAGCTCGGCCTGGCATGTCACCTGGTGATCAGAGACCTCGGCCCAGCATAGCACCTGGTGATCAGAGACCTCGGCCCGGCATGTCACCTGCTGATCAGAGAGCTCGGCCCGGCATGTCACCTGCTGATCAGAGAGCTCAGCCCGGCATGTCACCTGCTGATCAGAGAGCTCGGCCCGGCATGTCACCTGGTGATCAGAGAGCTCGGCCCGGCATGTCACCTGGTGATCAGAGAGCTAAGCCTGGCTTGTCACCTGGTGATCAGAGACCTCGGCCCGGCATGTCACCTAGTGATCAGAGACCTCGACCCGGCATGTCACCTGGTGATCAGAGACCTCGGCCCGGCATGTCACCTGGTGATCAGACAGCTCAGCCTGGCATGTCACCTGGTGATCAGAGACCTCGGCCCGGCATGTCACCTGGTGATCAGAGACCTCGGCCCGACATGTCACCTGGTGATCAGAGACCTCGGCCCGACATGTCACCTGGTGATCAGAGAGCTCAGCCTGGCATGTCACCTGGTGATCAGAGACCTCGGCCTGGCATGTCACCTGGTGATCAGAGACCTCGGCCCGGCATGTCACCTGGTGATCAGAGAGCTCGGCGCGGCATGTCACCTGGTGATCAGAGACCTCGGCCTGGCATGTCACCTGGTGATCAGAGACCTCGGCCTGGCATGTCACCTGGTGATCAGAGACCTCAGCCCGGCATGTCACCTGGTGATCAGAGACCTCGGCCCGGGCCGGCATGTCACCTGGTGATCAGTGACCTTGGCCTGGCATGTCACCTGGTGATCAGAGACCTCGGCCTGGCATGTCACCTGGTGATCAGAGAGCTCAGCCCGGCATGTCACCTGGTGATCAGAGAGCTCGGCCCGGCATTTCACCTGGTGATCAGAGACCTCGGCCCGGCATAGCACCTGGTGATCAGAGAGCTCGGCCCGGCATGTCACCTGCTGATCAGAGAGCTCAGCCTGGCATGTCACCTGGTGATCAGAGAGCTCAGCCCGGCATGTCACCTGGTGATCAGAGACCTCGGCCCGGCATGTCACCTGGTGATCAGAGACCTTGGCCCAGCATGTCACCTGGTGATCAGAGACCTCGCCCCGGCATGTCACCTGGTGATCAAAGACCTCGGCCCAGCATAGCACCTGGTGATCAGAGAGCTCGGCCCGGCATGTCACCTGCTGATCAGAGAGCTCAGCCTGGCATGTCACCTGGCGATCAGAGAGCTCAGCCTGGCATGTCACCTGGCGATCAGAGACCTCGGCCCGGCATGTCACCTGGTGATCAGAGAGCTCAGCCTGGCATGTCACCTGGTGATCAGAGACCTCGGCCCGGCATGTCACCTGGTGATCAGAGAGCTCGGCCCGGCATAGCACCTGGTGATCAGAGACCTCGGCCCAGCATGTCACCTGGTGATCAGAGACCTTGGCCCAGCATAGCACCTGGTGATCAGAGACCTCAGCCCAGCATGTCACCTGGTGATCAGAGACCTTGGCCCAGCAGGTCACCTGGTGATCAGAGACCTTGGCCCAGCATGTCACCTGGTGATCAGAGACCTCGCCCCGGCATGTCACCTGGTGATCAAAGACCTCGGCCCAGCATAGCACCTGGTGATCAGAGAGCTCGGCCCGGCATGTCACCTGCTGATCAGAGAGCTCAGCCTGGCATGTCACCTGGCGATCAGAGAGCTCAGCCTGGCATGTCACCTGGCGATCAGAGACCTCGGCCCGGCATGTCACCTGGTGATCAGAGAGCTCAGCCTGGCATGTCACCTGGTGATCAGAGACCTCAGCCCGGCATGTCACCTGGTGATCAGAGAGCTCGGCCCGGCATGTCACCTGGTGATCAGAGAGCTCAGCCTGGCATGTCACCTGGTGATCAGAGACCTCGGCCCGGCATGTCACCTAGTGATCAGAGACCTTGCCAGCAGTGATATAGCAATAGGGGAGCAGATATTGCAATTATAAAGGGGCCCTTAAACCTCAATAGTTTCTGGAGAGCCGATTTTGGAGGACTGTAGTGTGTGTGGTTATTATAGACACAGTGCTGAGGGGGGAAGGGCAGTGTATAATTTGCATTTGGGACAATGGCTGTGTAACTACACCACTACTGGCCAGGCATCACATCTAGAGACTAAATATCTCAGGAATATCATCCAGTGACCGAAGGTTTTTCCAGGCCCATCACCTGGTAATTGGAAATATTATCGGATACATCACTGGGCATAAAAGGTCCATAGTGGTCAGACAGAGGCCACTGCTCAGAATGGGGTGTGGACTTCTGCTATTACATGAGGGTAACTCATTAGACTGTTTGGTGAAAATATGCAAAATGAGGTCCGCAGCAAGAAAGACAGTGGCATCGTATTCATAATTCTTCATCACTTCTGACCCCAAACCTACAAATTTCATCTTCTGCTAGAATTTAATAAAGGATTGGCAAAGCTCCTGGATCTGCTGCATTAAATATCTGTAATTATATAGATGACATTTAGAGCAGTTACCTTCTGCTTGGCGTGGTCTTCACACTCAACAAACTGATTTTTTTCAACAGAAATACGATTATTGGGTCATCTCTGTCAGCTGTCAACTCCTCATTAGTATCCACACCTAAAAAAAGAGAAGGACAGAGTGACCTGAAAGCTTGACAAAGATTGGTAAAGAAAAAAAAAATACATATATCCAGGCACATCGCCTCTAGTTAGGACATTATATAAGTTATTAAGGAAAGGGAGGTGCTGAAGGGGGTGTGGCTAGAAAACAGCAAAAAATCTATTAACCCCTCGCACTCACGCATGCAAATGTTCAAACAAATGCATTCACAGATTCACTCATCCAGGCACAACTGTTATCCCTACAGCTAAGTTAAAAGCCAGGGTTTTAGTTCACAGAAGAATGCATTCTTATGCTTAGTCACCTATACTGCGCAGAAGTACCCAGGTAAACATAGGTGTCCTAACTCTAGCCCTGTAACATGCATAGTGCAGACATGCAAACACATTCATTGCATCAAACCTATCAATGGAATAGGAGCACACATCCTGACGTCCTCTCCTGGGACAGATAGTGCATCTTACCAATCGCACAAGGGAGCTAACGTTATGTGTCCATGTGCACCATGCACATACACCAGCACAAGCTGTGTGCATGCTGACAAACACATACAGGGGAAGGAGGGAGTGCACTGGATTAGACCCTAGCCACAGGGGTCAGTAACAAGAACAAAATACATATATCCATGCACATCGCCTCTAGTTAGGACATTAAATAAGTTGTTAAGGAAAGGGAGGTGCTGAAGGGGGTATGGCTAGAAAACAGCAAAAATCTATTAACCCTTCGCACTCTCGCATGCAAATGTTCAAACAAATGCATTCACAGATTCACTCATCCAGACACAACTGTTATCCCTACAGCTAAGTTAAAAGCCAGGGTCTTAGTTCACATTATATAATGTCCTAACTAGAGGCGATGTGCATGGATATATATATTTTTTTTTGTTACTGACCCCTGTGGCTAGGGTTTAATCTAGTGCACTCCCTCCTCCCCTGTATGTGTTTGTCAGCATGCACACAGCTTATGCTGGTGTATGCGCATGGTGCACATGGATACATTACGTTAGCTCCCTTGTGCGATTGGTAAGATGCACTATCTGTCCCAGGAGAGGACGTCAGGATGTGTGCTCCTAATTCATTGATAGGTTTGATTCAATGAATGTGTTTGCATGTCTGCACTATGCATGTTACAGGGCCAGAGTTAGGACACCTATGTTTACCTGGGTACTTCTGCGCAGTATAGGTGACTAAGCATAAGAATGCATTCTTCTGTGAACTAAGACCCCGGCTTTTAACTTAGCTGTAGGGATAACAGTTGTGCCTGGATGAGCAAAGATTGGTAAAAGGGACAGAGTGACTAGGGAAGAGTGAGAAGAGGGCAGAGTGACCTGAGACTGAGGTAAGGTAGAGTTTGGGGAGGGGTGAGAGGAGGGCGGAGTGACCCGAGACTGAACTAAGGCAGAGTTTGGGGAGGGGTGAGACGAGGGCGGAGTGACCTGAGACTGAGGTAAGGTAGAGTTTGAGGAGGGCGCACTGACTGAAAGTTGAGGTAGAGTTTGGGGACTGGTAAGAGAAGGAGAACAAACCTGGTAAATATTAAACTCCTCCCTGCCCTTATTCTTCTGGGGAAGGCAGGGGCAGGGCATGAAGGAAGCGTGTGCCAGGCCACATGCAGGTGGAGGTAGAAGAGGACCCTATGACAACTTTGCTTTGGGACCCGGGGGCTTCATGTTACACCCCTGGATGGGATTGTTGAGATAATTAAGCCTTGTCTGAGAAACGGTGACTCCAAGGATGGTGCAGGGCACCCCCACCTCCTTCCTTCACTGCTGATTGGTGGGGAGGCCTGGTGCATGGTGTACAGGACCCCTGCCACCTCCCTTTACCACTGATTGGTGGGGAGGCCTGGTGCATGGTGTACGGGACTCCTGCCACCTCCCTTTACCACTGATTGGTGGGAAGGTTTTTCACGGACGAACCGTGAAGAGACACAAGCAATCAGTTTTTGGATTGTGATTCACATTTCAAGCCACATTGCATGTGTAGGGGCCAAAGGCCCTGGCTATTCCAGTGAGATAACACAGGTTCTATTCAGGAGGAAACCATGTGGCATCTCTGTTTTGAGAAAAAGCTCATCTTCAGCCAAGTATAAGCTAACTAAGTGTGACTTCTAGCTGAAAAGAATTTTCCTTTAGCAGACCACTAGCAGCCAAGTGTTGACTCTGCCAGCAACAGGACCAGATGGCCCCCTTTTATGGCAGAGGAAGCCTGAGCACAGCTCCAACCAAGCAGGAGTCAGGAGACCAGACAGAAAGGCACCACTGTGGCCATATCTAAAATAACTGTATTGTATGATTTTAGCCTTTTTAAGAATGATGGGTATGAAAGTTATATCGTCTGATTGCTAGTAACTTGGCGGTCATTTTCATCCCTCTTGTATAGGGTTGCGGTAAGCCACCACCCCATTATTCCACTTCTCAGTAACAAAATATCCTACAATATTCATGTCTTCTATGAATGTAATCCATATTCTTTGGGGATTGTGAATTTGCTATTATTATTTGTGTGTGATGAATGTGGTCTGATATAGGGAAATGGAACATATTTTGAACTTAAGACTCCAGCCAAAAATAAACTAACGCCCAAACCCCAGCCCAGGGGCTGACTCTGAGCTCCACCCTTGGATTAAGTTTGGATAAAAGAAAGACAGCAATTTTAGCAAAAGTTTATTCGTTTAACATCACATATGGTTTAAAGCTAGTAAAGAGAACCAATGGCCAGCTGCCCTGAATTCTGAAACAAAGGAACTTTCTTGGACTTCCACATAAAAGGACATCTTTCTTCCAAAAGCTTTTAAGTATTCATTCTCTTTGTTTTTTTCCCCCTTTTTTTTCATCTGGGGTCCGTCTCTATAATTGTTACTTTTAATAATTTTCTGTATATATTAAATTATTGATATTTCATTTACAATAAAAAAAAGTCATTTTCTCAGCTGCATAGCTATAATCCTAGCCTTTCTGAAGATTCGCTACCGGAATTATTGTATTGTTTATTATTTCTTATTTATTTGCTTATATAGTGCCGACATATTACGCAGCGCTGTACAGAATATATTGTCTTGTCACTACCTGTCCCTCAGAGGAGCTCACAATCTAACTCCTACCATAGTCCTATGTCTATGTATATATCCTGTAGTGTATGTATCGCATAGTGCATGTATCAGTCTAGGGCCAATTTAGGGGGAAACCAATTAACTTATCTGTGTGTTTTTGGGATGTGGGAGGAAACTGGAGTGTCTGGAGGAAACCCACACAGATACAGGGAACATACAAACTCCTTCCAGATATTGATCTGGCTGGGATTGGAACCGGGGACCCAGCGCTGCAAGGCCAGCAGAGTGTTTAACAATATTTATTTGCTGGTTTAGAATAGTCAGAGCAGGTTCCTTTGTGCTTATACAGAGGTGGCGGCAGATACCTGAAATATGGTGCAGTAAAGAGTTTATGTCGCTCTCACGCTCCCTTCTAGCCTGTCTGCTGCCGGTTACAGTGGTTTCAGCGCATGGATTGCATCCACGAGATTTGATGGTCTGTGTGTTGAATTAGATTGGAAGGCATTGAGCGGTCCGGCCACTAGGGGACGTGTGACAAGGCTCATCTGGATGGTGGTGACGCCCACAATGTTGAAGTCCCCGTGTGGTGAGTATGTTGAAGGTACAGCAATCGGTTAGTTAGTAGGTGAGGGTAGGATGAATGAGAACGTAAAGAGGGGAACAAAATGCAAACTCTCTGCTATAAATCCATGAATGGCGGGAAGTCCACTCTCATTATCACAGTGTTGTTTTACAGTTAAAGGGCTTGCAAAATGTGATGACATTTGCAGGAAAGAGACATTGGACCCGATTCATCAAGCTGTGCTGCTTAATGTGCAGGAGCGCCCATTTGCCTGCCTTACACAACAGCACTTGTTGCTAGGTAAGAAGCATGCCTTCCTTAGTTACGCACTTTGCTTACATAGCAACATGGATAACTTTAACTGTGGGCGGTCCTGTGAAGTATTGTTACCACGATACTTTACTCGCAGCCGCTACTATGTTCATTTACATCGTTACAATTATGTAAATGAACATAGTAGCGGTCGCTGGTGAAATATCACGGTAACAATACTCCACAGGACCGCCCACAGTTAAACAAGTGCTGTGTGAGGCAGGCAAAGCAGCGTTCCTGCACATTAACCTCCCTGGCGGTCCATTAAAACCGCCAGGGGGCAGCGCAGCACTTTAATTTTTTTTTTTTTTTTTTAAATCCTGTACCTAGCCTAGCGCTAGCTACATAATAGCCGCTGTGCAGCGGCATCCCCCACCCCCTCCGATCGCCTCCGGCGATCTGCGCAAACAGGAAATCCCGTTCAGAATGGGATTTCCTGTTTAGCTTCCCATGGACATCAACAGGAGTCCCGATTCACCCCTCAGCGCTGCCTGGCTAGGGTTGCCAGGTGTCCGGTTTTACACCGGACAGTCCGGTTTTTGGCCCCTGTGTCCGGTGTAAAAAGGCATGTTAAACCGGACAATTAAGATGTCCGGTTTTATGCCGTTTCCGGCGGCTGTCAGTATTGACAGCCGCCTGTAGCAGGAGGAGAGCAGCGCAGTGGAGGGAAAGCGGTGGGCAGCGGCGGAGAAGGGGGCAATCTCCCCCCCTTCTCTCACCTTAGATGCTTTCCGTCCCTCGCTGTCTCCTCCGATCTGTGTGTGGCGCTTGGCAGTGGGCGGGACTTACCTTCCGTGTCGCTCCAAGCGCCGGCCGGAAGTTCTGGTCCGCAGCCGCTGCTCTGGTCTGGATCAGACCAGAGTAGTGGCAACTCATCCCGCGCCAGCGACGAGACGGAGGAGACACGGAAGGTAAGTTCCGCCCCTCTGCCAGCCACCGCACGCACACACCGATCGGAGGAGAGACAGCGAGGGAGGGAGAGGACCCTAAGGTGAGCGAAGGGGGGGGGGGATGGCCACCTTCTTCACCGCTCTCCCTCTTCTCTGCTCCCCTCCTGGGGGGGGGGGGGGGGGAGACACCTGGCTAACTATTCTGGGGACATATACACCCTGGCTACATATACTGGGCAAATATACACCCTGGCTACATATATTGGGGACATATACACCCTGGCTACATATATTGGGGACATATACACCCTGTCTACATATACTGGGCAAATATACACCCTGGCTACATATATTGGGGACATATACACCCTGGCTACATATACTGGGGACATATACACCCTGGCTACATATACTGGGCCCCTATACACCCTGGCTACATATACTGGGCCCATATACACCCTGGCTACATATACTGGGCCCATATACACCCTGGCTACATATACTGGGGACATATACACCCTGGCTACATATACTGGGCCCATATACACCCTGGCTACATATACTGGGCCCATATACACCCTGGCTACATATACTGGGCCCATATACACCCTGGCTAAATATACTGGGGACATATACACCCTGGCTACATATACTGGGCCCATATACACCCTGGCTACATATACTGGGCATATATACCACCTGACTACATATACTGGGCCCATATACACCCTGGCTACATATACTGGGCCCATATACACCCTGGCTACATATACTGGGCCCATATACACCCTGGCTACATATACTGAGCCCATATACCGCTGGCTATATATACTGGGGACATATTCCCCTGCCTACATATACTGGGGACATATACCTCTGGCTACATATACTGGGCACATATATCCCTGGCTACATATACTGGGGACAACTGGCTGTTTGTCATTATGTGCAGTTACTGGTGAAAAGCTGTCTCTTATTATGTGCATTTACTGGTGAAAAGCTGTCTCTTATGTGCATTTACTGGTGAAAAGCTGTCTCTTATGTGCATTTACTGGTGAAAAGCTGTCTCATGTGCATTTACTGGTGAAAAGCTGTCTCTTATGTGCATTTACTGGTGAAAAGCTGTCTCTTATGTGCATTTAGTGGTGAAAAGATGTCTCTTATGTGCATTTAGTGGTGAAAAGATGTCTCTTATGTGCATTTAGTGGTGAAAAGATGTCTCTTATGTGCATTTAGTGGTGAAAAGCTGTCTCTTATGTGCATTTACTGGTGAAAAGCTGTCTCTTATTATGTGCATTTACTGGTGAAAAGCGGTCTCTTATTATGTGCATTTACTGGTGAAAAGCGGTCTCTTATTATGTGCATTTACTGGTGAAAAGTGGTCTCTTATGTGCATGTACTGGTGAGGACAGTTAGTGACATGGCTATGTACTCTGTAATGTGCTGCAGAAGATGTCAGTGCGATATAAATACTGTAAAAAACATTTTTTAAAAAGCCCATTGCTTAGCCCCACTCTACATAAAAGTGCGCTTCTGACTCCGCCCCTAACTCCACCCCTAACTCCACCCCCTGTCCGGTTTTCTCCATCAGCCGACCTGGCAACCCTATGCCTGGCGCTGATAGGCCAGGCTGCGCAAGGGGTCGGGGGGGGGGCGGCGTGGCGCGGCAATCGAGAAGTGCACGCAGCTAGCAGAGTGCTAGCTGCGTGTACAACTTAAAAATTATGCAAATCGGCCCAGCAGGGCCTGAGAAATCCTCCTGCGCGGCACGGGCTTACCGCCAGGGAGGTTAAGCAGCGCAGGTTGATGAATCGGGTCCAATGTTTTTTTTTTACTCCTCATCCTATTATACAAATCTCTATACAAGTTGTTACTCCTCACTTGTCCTCATTATCTCGTTATTCTCCAGATACCTCCCCCCCCCCCCCAAACCTTCCAATGTACTCCCAAAACACAGCTGTTCAGACAAGCTTATGATTTGCTACAGGCAGGATTGAAAGCTCTTTGCCTCATCTTTGGACCCCTGTATTCCTTCACCTAGTGTCTCCACCCCACTACCCTCTAGATTGTAAGCTCTCAGGGGCAGGGACCTCCTCCTAGTGTTCTGGAAACTGCTGTAATTTATCATATGAACATGTACCAGTATTGGTGACATCAGCCATGTCTGTACTTGTATTGCTGGATGTCCTGATTGTACAATGTACTGAAAATGTCATGTAACCGTGCTTCCCATTATTTGCTTTGTACCATGTGCTGCGCTACAGAAGATGTTATATTGATAGACAAGACATAACATTTATATTGCTCTTTTCTCCTGGCAGACTGAAAGCACGCTCTACAGGCAGTAGTAGTGTTAGGGAGTCTTGCCCAAGATCTCCTATTGAATAGGTGCTGGCTTACTGAACAGGAAGAGCTGAAATGTAAGCCCCTTGCCAGAGGCAGTGCCCTTATCCAGAACAGTATTCAGCCACAATTAATAACAATAATAAACGCATGCCTAGACTGACACCCATGATGCATGGCTTCAGTAACGCCGCACAGTGGTATCCCGCTGTTCCATCTCTGCCTGTGGTCTCCTTGCCCCGGCATTGCCCTGTCCTACCTGCTGGCTGTGCTGGTAGAGGGCACAGCGGAGATCACCTGGAGGAGACGAGAGGCTGCTCGGATTGGACGAGGGGGAGGGGAGGGCAGTGGTAGATTGTATCCAGAGATATGGAGATAATAATGGGAATGTGTTCTGTCAGCAATCATTATGTACAGAATCCCAGCGAGCTGCCTGCCACAAGGTCAGCCTGACCCCCTCTGACATCCACGCCGGCCGCACACAGGCGCCGCCTCACGCTGGCAGTCCACATCAGGAGTGATCAGTAATACATTTATTTCCAAAACTGCAGCATGCTGTCCTTAATTTCCCCGTATCGCGCCTGATCACGTAGGTAAATTTGTGTCAATGCAAACTGAATTGACGTGAATTGTAGGGATGATCGGAATGAGCAAATTTCGTTCTGACGGAATTGCGGAATTCCGCCAGCGCTAAATTTCATTGAAATTACATTTCCGCGGAATTTTGTGCATTTCCGCGGAATTTTGTGCATTTCCGCGGAATTCATTCCGGCGAAATATTTAAGTAATCGCAAATGAAACCTTGTTTATGCTAAATGGTAGCCCATGGGATCTAGTGGCTGTTCCCCCAGTCATTTTTTTTTTTTGCAGCAGGAGGTGTCGCTTAAGCCATAGGATATAGCGGTGGTCCCATGGCGGTGGTTTTGGCGCCGCAGGAGGTGTCACTTAAGCCATGGGACCTAGCAGTAGTCCCATGGCGGTAGTTTTTGCGCCGCAGGAGGTGTCGCTTAAGCCATGGGACCTAGCGGTGGTCCCATGGCGGTGGTTTTGACGCCACAGGAGGTATCGCGTAAGCTATGGGACCTGGCAGTAGATCCATGGCGGTGGTTTTTTGCGCCGCAGGAGGTGTCGCGTAAGCTTTGGGACCTGGCGGTGGTTCCATGGTGGTGCTTTTTGCACCGCAGAAGGTGTCACGTAAGCTATGGGACCTGGCGGTGGTCCCATGGTGGTCATTTTGGTACCACAGCATGTGTCGCGTAAGCTTTGGGACCTGGCGTTGGTCCCATGGCGGTGGTTTTGGCGCCGTAGGAGGTGTCGCATAAGCTTTGGGACCTATACAAAATGGTTGGGATAGGTGAGATAGCTAGGGAGCTGGTTGCTAACATAGGATTGTTTTTGTTAACATTGGCCTCGATTCATAAAAATGTGTTCGGTGAAGTAAATCAGTGCGGGGAAACTCTGCGCTCGGTATTTCAGACTTCTGGGTGGGCATTCATAAAATGTTGCCAGTTGCGATAGCAGAGAGGAGATTTCCCGCTGTAGGCAGGCGGTAGGCTGGTGGGAGTCTTGCGGAAACACAGGAGCAGGCAGAGTTCCTCAGTGTGCTGCTGTCTCTGCTGCTGCTTGGGAGGTCTGTCCCATTGACTTACATGTACTCCGCACGCTTATCGCCACATCCGAGCAAGCGGTATTTCCCGTCCGCATAACGCTTGCTCTAATTTTTATGAATGGACATTTTGTTACATTTATGAATGGACATTTTGTTACATTTCCGCCTAGAATCGCCGCATAAGGCGGTGATTTATCACTCTGCTCCGGAATGTCAGCTCCGCATGCGGAAACAGCCTTTATGAATACACATTTTGCTCGGTGTTCGGTAAAATCGTCTGTTTTCTGCATTTCCGCATGCGGGAATGCTTTATGAATCGAGGCCAATGTAATTGGTGCTGAAATAATTCCTATTTTCATGCAGAATTCTGTTTGGGTGGTTTTTGTAAGCCTCTGATTGGTGCAGAAATGCCGATTTTCATGAAGAAATCCTGTTGTTTTCACTTTAAACTTCTTCTAGGGGCTTCCTTGTGATTGGCTTACAAAATTCTGCATTCCGCCTCAATGGGCTCTATTCACAAAACCATGTGCAGTAACTCTTTTTTGGGTGAAAAATTACCTCCAGTGATAATTCACTAAAAATAGTGAAAATAGTGAGTATTCACTAAAAATGTACCAAGTGTGATAAATATTTGATAAAAGTGCGGTAAAACAGGTGATAAAACTGTCAGTAATATGTACAGAAATAAAGCTTTTTGACCACTGTAGGGCAGCCCACATACTTGCCACCCATTACACAGAGACGGCCCAGGAAAGCCTGTCACATTTACAGTGGGACCTCAACTCTTGCGCAGGACAGAAGGAAAACATATATAAATGCACCCCATATGTATATAATTTAGCCTGACTAATTCCCCCTCATCTGTGAATAATCACAACTGTAATTTGAGCTCTCAGCTGTGCCAGCTAATGTGCAGCTAATGTGTAAATAGAATGTTAACCCTATGTCTGCTTCCATGAAAGCGGGAAGTACATACACTGGAGATATTTTGCAGGATTTGTATCAGCTGTAACAAGGAAATGTTTTTTTTCTTTAAAGGTTATTATGCTGTTGATTATCTTTTAGAGCAGAGAGGAATTTCCTCCTCGGCATCTATAAAATCATATAAAAGACTGTACGAGGTGTGAAAGTGCGCCTTGAGATTAGACACACTCGTCTTTTCTGCCTTCTGTGTAAAATTGACATAAACTCCAGCAAACAAAGCTCAAAAGACTCCATCCTGACGGCCAACAGCCGAGAAGTGATAATTATCACCTGCCATTTGTAGGGGATAAAAAAAATCCTTAATTAACACCAACTTTTCAATTGAGAATCTCAAATTGGAGATACATGTTGAGGCAATTACCACACTTTTACCGCATGAGGTAATTTAGGGAGAAAAAGAATTGTGAATTTCAAAATGGAGATATTTTGGTCGGTGTTTATTACTACCTAATTTAACTCATGTGGTAACTCATTGAGAATAGAGCCCAATGACACATCGTTCCGCAGAATTTCCTCTATAGCGCTATGGCAATTCTGATCCGATGCAACGGAACGGAATCACTAATTTCCGGCCGGAATCACGGAAAACGGAATTCCGCGGTGAGCATCCCTAGTGAATTAGTTGCAGTTTCCTTGCAGAGCGGTTTCCACATAGCAACGCGTCTCGTGTAAACGGCCCTTAGGGCCCATTCACACTGGAAGCGCTTTTCTGAACGTTTTGCAATTGATTCGTGTTTTTTTTTTTAAATCGCTCCCATTCACTTTCATTAAAATTGCAGAAAAAATTGTGGAAAAATTGCAGTAATTTCGCAATTTTGTACGCAAACATTGTGACGATTTTTCTACGATTTTAATGAAAGTGAATGGGAGCAATTTTAAAAAACACTAATCAATCGCAAAACGCTCAGAAAAGCACTTCCAGTGTGAATGGGCCCTGAGTGTTTTAAGGGCCGTTCACATTACAATCGCGGACAGCCACGCATGCGTAACGCAACGCATGCGAACGCACGCACGTTTGTATGCGTTGCGTGGCTGATCCCATCACCGAAAAGTGAATGGGACAGCCGCGCGTTTTTGCAAAATCTGCGTGCAGCATGTGTTCCCGGACCGCACAGGTCCGGAATGCATGCAGTGTGAACATCAGACAGTGCACTCTATGCACTGTCTGATGTCGTGCGTGTCGGCCTCCCGCACGCATTTCCAAAACGCGGCTGGAAACGCGTGCAGTCTGAACGGGCCCTTAGACTACATTCACAGGAGGCATTCCCTGTGAGGCCTGGTGCACACCAAAACCCGCTAGCAGATCCACAAAATGCTAGCAGATTTTGAAACGCTTTTTCTTATTTTTCTGTAGCGTTTCAGCTAGCGTTTTGCGGTTTTGTGTAGCGGTTTTGGTGTAGTAGATTTCATATATTGTTACAGTAAAGCTGTTACTGGACAGCTTCTGTAACAAAAACGCCGGCAAAACCGCTCTGAACAGGCGTTTTTCAGAGCAGTTTGCATTTTTCCTATACTTAACATTGAGGCAGAAACGCATCCGCAATCCAAAAAATGCCTCACCCCGGGAGTATGCGTTTCTGCACAACGCCTCCCGCTCTGGTGTGAACCACCCCATTGAGATACATTGACCAAGCGTATCCACAGCCGCAGGCGGCTGCAGAAACGCTGAAAAAGCCGCTCGGTGTGCACCAGCCCTAAAAGCGGGAACAAGACATGCCATGCATGTTCTGTGCATGTTCTGTGCATTGGGCAGGATGCAGTGAAGCATACAGTGCATGTTCTGTGCATTGGGCTGGATGCAGTGAATGCTCTGTGCATTGGGCTGGATGCAGTGAAGCATACAGTGCATGTTCTGTGCATTGGGCTGGATGCAGTGAAGCATACAGTGCATGTTCTGTGCATTTGGCTGTATGCAGTGAAGCATACAGTGCATGTTCTGTGCATTGGGCTGTATGCAGTGAAGCATACAGTGCATGTTCTGTGCATTGGGCTCGGTGCAATGAAGCATACAGTGCATATTCTGTGCATTGGGCTGGATGCAGTGAAGCATACAGTGCATGTTCTGTGCATTGGGCTGGATGCAGTGAAGCATACAGTGCATGTTCTGTGCACTGGGCAGGATGCAGTGAAGCATACAGTGCATGTTCTGTGCATTGGGCAGGATGCAGTGAAGCATACAGTGCATGTTCTGTGCATTGGGCTGGGTGCAGTGAATCATACAGTGCATGTTCTGTGCTTTGGGCTGGATGCAGTGAAGCATACAGTGCATGTTCTGTGCATTGGGCTGGGTGCAGTGAATCATACAGTGCATGTTCTGTGCATTGGGCTCGGTGCAATGAAGCATACAGTGCATATTCTGTGCATTGGGCTGGGTGCAGTGAAGCATACAGTGCATATTCTGTGCATTGGGCTGGATGCAGTGAAGCATACAGTGCATGTTCTGTGCATTGGACTGGATGCAGTGAAGCATACAGTGCATGTTCTGTGCATTGGACTGGATGCAGTGAAGCATACAGTGCATATTCTGTGCATTGGGCTCGGTGCAATGAAGCATACAGTGCATATTCTGTGCATTGGTCTGGATGCAGTGAAGCATACAGTGCATGTTCTGTGCATTGGGCTGGATGCAGTGAAGCATACAGTGCATGTTCTGTGCATTGGACTGGATGCAGTGAAGCATACAGTGCATGTTCTGTGCATTGGGCTGGATGCAATGAAGCATACAGTGCATGTTCTGTGCATTGGACTGGATGCAGTGAAGCATACAGTGCATGTTCTGTGCATTGGACTGGATGCAGTGAAGCATACAGTGCATGTTCTGTGCATTGGGCTGGATGCAGTGAAGCATGCAGTGTGTGTTCTGTGCATTGGACTGGATTCAGTGAATCATACAGTGCATTTGCTGTGCATTGGGCTGGAGGCAGTGAAGCATACAGTGCATATTCTGTGCATTGGGCTGGATGCAATGAAGCATACAGTGCATATTCTGTGCATTGGGCTGGATGCAGTGAAGCATACAGTGCACGTTCTGTGCATTGGGCTGGATGCAGTGCAGCATACAGTGCATGTTCTGTGCATTGGGCAGGATGCAGTGAAGCATACAGTGCATGTTCTGTGCTTTGGGCTGGATGCAGTAAAGCATACCGTGCATTTGCTGTGCATTGGGCTGGATGCAGTGAATGCTCTGTGCATTGGGCTGGATGCAGTGAAGCACACAGTGCATGTTCTGTGCATTGGGCTGGCTGCAGTGAAGCATACAGTGCATGTTCTGTGCATTGGGCTGGATGCAGTGAAGCATACATTGCATGTTCTGTGCATTGGGCTGGGTGCAGTGAAGCATACAGTGCATGTTCTGTACATTGGGCTGGATGCAGTGAAGCATACAGTGCATGTTCTGTGCACTGGGCTGGATGTAGTGAAGCATACAGTGCATGTTCTGTGCATTGGGCTGGATGCAGTGAAGCATACAGTGCATGTTCTGTGCATTGGGCTGGATGCAGTGAAGCATACAGTACATGTTCTGTGCATTGGGCTAGAGGCAGTGAATCATACAGTGCATATTCTGTGCATTGGGCTAGGTGCAATGAAGCATACAGTGCATGTTCTGTGCATTGGGCTGGATGCAGTGCAGCATACAGTGCATGTTCTGTGCATTGGGCTGGATGCAGTGAAGCATACAGTGCATGCTCTGTGCATTGGGCTAGAGGCAGTGAATCATACAGTGCATATTCTGTGCATTGGGCTCGGTGCAATGAAGCATACAGTGCATATTCTGTGCATTGGACTGGATGCAGTGAAGCATACAGTGCATATTCTGTGCATTAGGCTCGGTGCAATGAAGCATACAGTGCATATTCTGTGCATTGGGCTGGATGCAGTGAAGCATACAGTGCATGTTCGGTGCATTGGGCTGGATGCAGTGAAGCATACAGTGCATGTTCTGTGCATTGGGCTGGATGCAGTGAAGCATACAGTGCATGTTCTGTGCATTGGGCTGGATGCAGTGAAGCATATAGTCAGCTGGATAGTGTACTGGTCAGGCTTTTGCCTTTGATGGTTTGAGCCTTTGACCAGGGATCAAATCCTGGCTCACGCCACTTTGTAAAACAGTAAGGAGTGTTTGGGCAAGGCTTCCTAATGATCCTGGTTACTCGTGGAATGTGCCCTATGTGGCTGCAGGAGAAAAGTGCAATATATGTGTTCTGTGTCTTGGCTAGGCAATAAAAAGTATGCTTTATTGATACTTTTGCACTATTGTACCGTGTGTGGGGGGTGAAGAGGCAACCCGGCATCTGGGGATGGGTGGCTCCGCCTCCTCTGCACGTGCACCAGCATAGTTGCAGAATTACGCTGTGCGGGGGCACCCAGGGGGATCTATAACTGTCGCCTCTGGTGAGGGGGGAGACAAGAGGGAGGAGTGTGCTGGCTGGAGAGATGAATACAGAGAGACAGAGTGGGGGAGGGGCAAGACCTGGGGCGGATTCACAAGTGAAAAGGAGGCGATTTCACAAAAATGCTCAACTACTACCAAACTGCCAGATTGCCAGGCAACTTGTATTGTTTAAAAGGAGCTAAATATGGCATCAAATATGGCAGCCACCATTTCCCTCTCAATTCAGGTTCCCTTCAAGTGAATGCAGCTTAGGCCACAAGAGATGTTCAATGAGATGTAAATAATAATGTGTGTGCGAATATCATGCAAATTGTATGCAGCAGGGAATTGGACTGATTCAGAATTGTCCAGGAGTGCATTTGATTGGCTGAACTCTCAGGCGCATACAATGTACATTACATTTGCATCTCATCAACCGTTTCTAAACAGCAGCAAGTATCATCCACCCCTGTAACCGATCAGATCCCCTCCGTTATAAATCGGGGACTCTCACAGGAAAGACCTGGTGGGGGGGGGGGGGGTCATTACAAATGCCCCCCTAGTAAAGCTGCTCACACCCCTAGCAATGATGGGCGGAGTCAGGCTCGGTGCACACACACAACACAACATGAAAGGCTGCATTTTATGTCATGTGCAGGGTTTTTGTGTGTGTTTTTGGGGCATCTTTACTGCATTTTTGGTGCGTTGGCATTACTTTTTTTTTTTTTTTTTTTTTAACCACAGATGCGTTTTTCAAGCCTTTTGCCTGCGTTTTGCATATACAAATCACTAGGAAGATAACAGGAAGCGGAAATACATCAGAAAAACATTTTTTGTTTTTATAAAAATGCACAAAAAACACATGCATACATTTGCATTCCTATTGACTTTCATTATGTGCATTTTTGCAAAATATGCAAAAAAAACCCTATGCATACAAAACACATATGCGTTTTTAGATGTGTTTTTTCCTGCAGCCCATAGACTTCCATTAGCGTCATAAACGCAGCGATTCCCACAATTCTAGCGTTTCTGCTATGTGTGCACCCGGCCTCAACCAAGAGACAGGTCTCTCTCAGATCAGACCTGATATAGGCGAGATCTGCCAGCTGCCCATACAATGCAGGCCAATTCCCGATCAATTCCATGCTGAAATGTCTCGGGAATCAGCGGAGCTCTCTGCATCCTCTGCCTCGCCGCTGTTCCCCTAATGTTTATTATGTGTGTATTTATATATTACCTGTCCTGTGTTGCGGTGCCAGTCCATCCTCCGCATGCACCGCACTTCTGCTGCCGGTGGCGTGTATACAGGGCCAGATTTAGGCCAAGGTCAACTAGGCCATGGCCTAGGGCACCACAGCAGCAGGCTGAACTGGTGCAGCATTTGCAAGCTTGCAAATGCTGCAATGCAGGGAGATCAGGCGAACGTCTGACCACAGTACTCGCCTGCCAGCCACCTGTACAGCAGCCACCTTGCTCTCTGTGCACGTTTGCATTGTGGCGGGTAGATATGGACTTGGGCAGCATAGGAGATGGAAAGGAAGAGGAAGCTTCTGCACTGGAGGCAAGTGGAGAAATGAGTGACAATGATGGCTGCTGCGGTGTGAAGGTGAGCTGGCTACCTATACTAAAGGGGGGGGGAGGAGGAATTAAGGGAGTCATCTGGCTACCTATACTGGAGGGAAAGGGAGGAGGAGTCATCTGGTTCCCTATACTGGAGGGAAAGGGGGAGGGGTCATCTGGCTCCCTATACTGGAGGGAAAGGGGGAGGGGTCATCTGGCTCCCTATACTGGAGGGAAAGGGAGGAGGAGTCATCTGGCTCCCTATACTGGAGGGAATGGGAGGAGGAGTCATCTGGCTCCCTATACTGGAGGGAAAGGGAGGAGGAGTCATCTGGCTCCCTATACTGGAGGGAAAGGGAGGAGGAGTCATCTGGCTCCCTATACTGGAGGGAATGGGAGGAGGAGTCATCTGGCTCCCTATACTGGAGGTAAAGGGGGAGGAGTCATCTGTCTCCCTATACTGGAGGGAAAGGGAGGAGGAGTCATCTGGCTCCCTATACTGGAGGGAAAGGGGGCAGGGGTCATCTGCCTCCCTATACTGGAGGGGAAGGGTGGAGGAGTCATCTGGCTCCCTATACTGGAGGGAATGGGAGGAGGAGTCATCTGGCTCCCTATACTGGAGGGAAAGGGAGGAGGAGTCATCTGGCTCCCTATACTGGAGGGAAAGGGGGCAGGGGTCATCTGCCTCCCTATACTGGAGGGGAAGGGTGGAGGAGTCATCTGGCTCCCTATACTGGAGGGAAAGGGGGAGGGGTCATCTGGCTCCCTATACTGGAGGGAAAGGGGGCAAGGGTCATCTGCCTCTCTATACTGGAGGGAAAGGGAGGAGGAGTCATCTGGCTCCCTATACTGGAGGGAAAGGGGGCAGGGGTCATCTGGCTCCCTATACTGGAGGGAAAGGGAGGAGGAGTCATCTGCCTCCCTATACTGGAGGGGAAGGGTGGAGGAGTCATCTGGCTCCCTATACTGGAGGGAATGGGAGGAGGAGTCATCTGGCTCCCTATACTGGAGGGAAAGGGGGAGGGGTCATCTGGCTCCCCATACTGGAGGGAAAGGGAGGAGGAGTCATCTGGCTCTCTATACTGGAGGGAAAGGGGGGAGGAGTCATCTGGCTACCTATACTGAAGGGGGCAGCTGGTGGCAGTGGTCTTGGACGGTAACAAGTACAAATCCGGCCCTGCGTGTATACAGCTTATAGGAGAGCGTCGGATTGGGAAGATGGGCACCGCGACACAGGACAGGTTATGTATAAATGCACACACATTAAACCACTAGGGGAACAGCGCCGGGGGGATCTTCACTCGCCAACCGGACATCTTGCAGCATGTCCGACCGATCATCAGCCTGAAATTGGTTGCATTGTCCATCGGGCATGCACTTACTTGGTGGCACTCATTTTCATCTGAATCCTATTATTATCAAATTGGATGGTCGATCGACCGCCAAGTCACCTGATGTATGCCTACCTTAAACTTTCAGCAATCATCCCTCTATTCTGATATGACCCAGGTCAGGTTGCAAACTTATGTTCACATTTCACTGGATGACTTCTGTGTTGTCCAACGTCCAGCCTGAATGACTGAGCCCTGCTGACACCACTCAGAGAGGCGGGGAGCCGTGTCCCTAATCCTCTGTCCTCCCCTAATGTCACTACAGCCTCCTGCCACGTCCCTGATCCTCTGTCCACCCCACTAATGTCACTACAGCCTCCTGCCGTGCCCCTAATCCTCTGTCCTCCCCACTAATGTCACTACAGCCTCCTGCCACGTCCCTGATCCTCTGTCCTCCCCACTAATGTCACTACAGCCTCCTGCCACGTCCCTGATCCTCTGTCCTCCCCACTAATGTCACTACAGCCTCCTGCCACGTCCCTGATCCTCTGTCCTCCCCACTAATGTCACTACAGCCTCCTGCCACGTCCCTGATCCTCTGTCCTCCCCACTAATGTCACTGCAGCCTCCTGCCACGTCCCTGATCCTCTGTCCTCCCCACTAATGTCACTACAGCCTCCTGCCACGTCCCTGATCCTCTGTCCTTCCCTAATGTCACTACAGCCTCCTGCCACGTCCCTGATCCTCTATCCTCCCACTAACGTCACTACAGCCTCCTGCCACGTCCCTGATCCTCTGTCCTCACCTTATGTCACTACAGCCTCCTGCCACATCCCTGATCCTCTGTCCTCCCCACTAATGTCACTGCAGCCTCCTGCCACGTCCCTGATCCTCTGTCCTCCCCACTAATGTCACTGCAGCCTCCTGCCGTGTCCCTGATCCTCTGTCCTCCCCACTAATGTCACTGCAGCCTCCTGCCACGTCCCTGATCCTCTGTCCTCCCCACATGTCACTGCAGCCTCCTGCCACGTCCCTGATCCTCTGTCCTCCCCACTAATGTCACTACAGCCTCCTGCCACGTCCCTGATCCTCTGTCCTCCCCTAATGTCACTACAGCCTCCTGCCGTGTCCCTGATCCTCTGTCCTCCCCACTAATGTCACTGCAGCCTCCTGCCGTGTCCCTGATCCTCTGTCCTCCCCACTAAAGTCACTGCAGCCTCCTGCCACGTCCCTGATCCTCTGTCCTCCCCACTAATGTCACTACAGCCTCCTGCCACGTCCCTGATCCTCTGTCCTCCCCACTAATGTCACTGCAGCCTCCTGCCACGTTCCTGATCCTCTGTCCTCCCCACTAATGTCACTACAGCCTCCTGCCACGTCCCTGATCCTCTGTCCTCCCACTGACATCACTACAGCCTCCTGCCACGTCCCTGATCGTCTGTCCTCACCTTATGTCACTACAGCCTCCTGCCACATCCCTGATCCTCTGTCCTCCCCACTAATGTCACTGCAGCCTCCTGACACGTCCCTGATCCTCTGTCCTCCCCACTAATGTCACTACAGTCTCCTGCCACGTCCCTGATCCTCTGTCCTCCCCACTAATGTCACTGCAGCCTCCTGTCACATCCCTGATCCTCTGTCCTCCCCACTAATGTCACTACAGTCTCCTGCCATGTCCCTGATCCTCTGTCCTCCCCACTAATGTCACTACAGTCTCCTGCCACGTCCCTGATCCTCTGTCCTCCCCACTAATGTCACTACAGCCTCCTGCCACGTCCCTGATCCTCTGTCCTCCCCACTAATGTCACTGCAGCCTCCTGTCACGTCCCTCCCTGATCCTCTGTCCACCCCACTAATGTCACTACAGCCTCCTGCCATGTCCCTCCCTGATCCTCTGTCCACCCCACTAATGTCACTACAGCCTCCTGCTACGTCCCTGATCCTCTGGCCTCCCCTAATGTCACTACAGCCTCCTGCCGTGTCCCTGATCCTCTGTCCTCCCCTAATGTCACTACAGCCTCCGGCCGTGTCCCTGATCCTCTGTCCTCCCCACTAATGTCACTACAGCCTCCTGCCACGTCCCTGATCCTCTGTTCTCCCACTAATGTCACTACAGCCTCCTGCCACGTCCCTGATCCTCTGCCCACCCCACTAATGTCACTACAGCCTCCTGCCGTGTCCCTGATCCTCTGTCCTCTCCACTAATGTCACTGCAGCCTCCTGCCACGTCCCTGATCCTCTGTCCTTCCCTAATGTCACTACAGCCTCCTGCCACGTCCCTGATCCTCTGTCCTCCCCACTAATGTCACTACAGCCTCCTGCCACGTCCCTGATCCTCTGTCCTCCCCACTAATGTCACTACAGCCTCCTGCCACGTCCCATATCCTCTGCCCACCCCACTAATGTCACTACAGCCTCCTGCCACGTCCCTGATCCTCTGTCCTCCCCACTAATGTCACTACAGCCTCCTGCCACGTCCCTGATCCTTTGTCCTCCCCACTAATGTCACTACAGCCTCCTGCCACTTCCCTGATCCTCTGTCCTCCCCACTAATGTCACTACAACCTCCTGCCACGTCCCATATCCTCTGCCCACCCCACTAATGTCACTACAGCCTCCTGCCACGTCCCTGATCCTCTGTCCTCCCCACTAATGTCACTACAGCCTCCTGCCACGTCCCTGATCCTCTGTCCTTCCCTAATGTCACTACAGCCTCCTGCCACGTCCCTGATCCTCTGTCCTCCCACTAACGTCACTACAGCCTCCTGCCATGTCCCTGATCCTCTGTCCTCCCCACTAATGTCACTACAGCCTCCTGCCACGTCCCTGATCCTCTGTCCTCCCCACTAATGTCACTACAGTCTCCTGCCACGTCCCTGATCCTCTGTCCTCCCCACTAATGTCACTGCAGCCTCCTGCCACGTCCCTGATCCTCTGTCCTCCCCACTAATGTCACTACAGTCTCCTGCCACGTCCCTGATCCTCTGTCCTCCCCACTAATGTCACTGCAGCCTCCTGCCACGTCCCTGATCCTCTGTCCTCCCCACTAATGTCACTACAGCCTCCTGCCATGTCCCTGATCCTCTGCCCACCCCACATGTCACTGCAGCCTCCTGCCATGTCCCTGATCCTCTGTCCTCCCCACTAATGTCACTACAGCCTCCTGCCACGTCCCTGATCCTCTGTCCTCCCCTAATGTCACTACAGCCTCCTGCCGTGTCCCTGATCGTCTGTACTCCCCACTAATGTCACTGCAGCCTCCTGCCACGTCCCTGATCCTTTGTCCTCCCCACTAATGTCACTACAGCCTCCTGCCATGTCCCTCCCTGATCCTCTGTCCACCCCACTAATGTCACTACAGCCTCCTGCCACGTCCCTGATCCTCTGCCCACCCCACTAATGTCACTACAGACTCCTGCCGTGTCCCTGATCCTCTGTCCACCCCACTAATGTCACTGCAGCCTCCGGCCGTGTCCCTGATCCTCTGTCCTCCCCACTAATGTCACTACAGCCTCCTGCCGTGTCCCTGATGCTCTGTCCTCCCCACTAATGTCACTACAGCCTCCTGCTGTGTCCCTGATCCTCTGTCCACCCCACTAATTTCACTACAGTCTCCTGCCACGTCCCTGATCCTCTGTCTTCCCCACTAATGTCACTGCAGCCTCCTGCCACGTCCCTGATCCTCTGTCCTCCCCACTAATATCACTACAGCCTCCTGCCACGTCCCATATCCTCTGCCCACCCCACTGATGTCACAACAGCCTCCTGCCACGTCCCTCCCTGATCCTTTGCCCACCCCACTAATGTCACTACAGCCTCCTGCCACGTCCCTGATCCTCTGTCCTCCCCTAATGTCACTACAGTCTCCTGCCACGTCCCTGATCCTCTGTCCTCCTCTAATGTCACTACAGCCTCCTGCCACGTCCCTGATCCTCTGTCCTCCCCACTAATGTCACTACAGCCTCCTGCCACGTCCCTGATCCTCTGGCCTCCCCTAATGTCACTACAGCCTCCTGCCGTGTCCCTGATCCTCTGCCCACCCCACTAATGTCACTACAGCCTCCTGCCACGTCCTTGATCCTCTGTCCTCCCTTAATGTCACTACAGCCTCCTGCCACGTCCCTGTACCTCTTTCCTCCCCACTAATGTCACTACAGCCTCCTGCCACGTCCCTGATCCTCTGTCCTCCCCACTAATGTCACTGCAGCCTCCTGCCACGTCCCTGATCCTCTGTCCTCCCCTAATGTCACTGCAGCCTCCTGCCACGTCCCTGATCCTCTGTCCTCCCCTAATGTCACTGCAGCCTCCTGCCACGTCCCTGATCCTATGTCCTCCCCACTAATGTCACTATAGCCTCCTGCCATGTCCCTGATCCTCTGTCCTCCCCACTAATGTCACTACAGCCTCCTGCCACGTCCCTGATCCTCTGTCCTCCCCACTTATGTCACTGCAGCCTCCTGCCACGTCCCTGATACTCTGTCCTCCCCACTAATGTCACTACAGCCTCCTGCCGTGTCTCTGATCCTCTGTCCACCCCACTAATGTCACTGCAGCCTCCAGCCACATCCCTGATCCTCTGGCCTCCCCTAATGTCACTACAGCCTCCTGCCACGTCCCTGATCCTCTGTCCTCCCCACTAATGTCACTGCAGCCTCCTGCCACGTCCCTGATCCTCTGTCCTCCCCACTAATGTCACTGCAGCCTCCGGCCGTGTCCCTGATCCTCTGTCCTCCCCACTAATGTCACTACAGCCTCCTGCCGTGTCCCTGATCCTCTGTCCTCCCCACTAATGTCACTACAGCCTCCTGCCACGTCCCTGATCCTCTGTCCTCCCCACTAATGTCACGGCAGCCTCCGGCCGTGTCCCTAATCCTCTGTCCTCCCCACTAGTGTCACTACAGCATCCTGCCACGTCCCTGATCCTCTGTCCACCCCACTAATGTCACTGCAGCATCCTGCCACGTCCCTGATCCTCTGTCCACCCCACTAATGTCACTACAGCCTCCTGCCACGTCCCTGATCCTCTGCCCTCCCCACTAATGTCACTACAGTCTCCTGCCACGTCCCTGATCCTCTGTCCTCCCCACTAATGTCACTACAGCCTCCTGCCACGTCCCTGATCCTCTGTCCTCCCCACTAATGTCACTGCAGCCTCCTGCCATGTCCCTCCCTGATCCTCTGTCCACCCCACTAATGTCACTACAGCCTCCTGCCACGTCCCTGATCCTCTGGCCTCCCCTAATGTCACTACAGCCTCCTGCCGTGTCCCTGATCCTCTGTCCTCCCCTAATGTCACTACAGCCTCCGGCCGTGTCCCTGATCCTCTGACCTCCCACTAATGTCACTACAGCCTCCTGCCACGGCCCTGATCCTCTGCCCACCCCACTAATGTCACTACAGACTCCTGCCATGTCCCTCCCTGATCCTCTGTCCACCCCACTAATGTCACTACAGCCTCCTGCCACGTCCCTGATCCTCTGGCCTCCCCTAATGTCACT
This sequence comes from Hyperolius riggenbachi, assembly GCF_040937935.1. NCBI lineage: Eukaryota > Metazoa > Chordata > Amphibia > Anura > Hyperoliidae > Hyperolius > Hyperolius riggenbachi. The sequence continues at coordinate 7,463,852 of NC_090648.1, forward strand.
ACAGCCTCCTGCCGTGTCCCTGATCCTCTGTCCTCCCCTAATGTCACTACAGCCTCCGGCCGAGTCCCTGATCCTCTGTCCTCCCACTAATGTCACTACAGCCTCCTGCCACGTCCCTGATCCTCTGTCCTCCCCACTAATGTCACTACAGCCTCCTGCCGTGTCTCTGATCCTCTGTCCACCCCACTAATGTCACTGCAGCCTCCAGCCACATCCCTGATTTTCTGGCCTCCCCTAATGTCACTACAGCCTCCTGCCACGTCCCTGATCCTCTGTCCTCCCCACTAATGTCACTGCAGCCTCCTGCCACGTCCCTGATCCTCTGTCCTCCCCACTAATGTCACTGCAGCCTCCGGCCGTGTCCCTGATCCTCTGTCCTCCCCACTAATGTCACTACAGCCTCCTGCCACGTCCCTGATCCTCTGTCCTCCCCACTAATGTCACGGCAGCCTCCGGCCGTGTCCCTGATCCTCTGTCCTCCCCACTAGTGTCACTACAGCATCCTGCCACGTCCCTGATCCTCTGTCCACCCCACTAATGTCACTGCAGCATCCTGCCAAGTCCCTGATCCTCTGTCCACCCCACTAATGTCACTACAGCCTCCTGCCACGTCCCTGATCCTCTGTCCTCCCCACTAATGTCACTACAGCCTCCTGCCACGTCCCTGATCCTCTGTCCTCCCCACTAATGTCACTACAGCCTTCTGCCACGTCCTTGATCCTCTGTCCTCCCCACTAATGTCAACTACAGCCTCCTGCCACGTCCCTGATCCTCTGTCCTCCCCACTAATGTCACTACAGCCTACTGCCATGTCCCTGATCCTCTGTCCTCCCCACTAATGTCACTACAGCCTCCTGCCATGTCCCTCCCTGATCCTCTGCCCACCCCACTAATGTCACTGCAGCCTCCTGCCACGTCCCTGATCCTCTGTCCTCCCTTAATGTCACTACAGCCTCCTGCCACGTCCCTGATCCTCTGTCCTCCCTTAATGTCACTACAGCCTCCTGCCACGTCCCTGATCCTCTGTCCTCCCCACTAATGTCACTACAGCCTACTGCCATGTCCCTGATCCTCTGTCCTCCCCACTAATGTCACTACAGCCTCCTGCCATGTCCCTCCCTGATCCTCTGCCCACCCCACTAATGTCACTGCAGCCTCCTGTCACGTCCCTGATCCTCTGTCCTCACCTTATGTCACTACAGCCTCCTGCCACGTCCCTGATCCTCTGTCCTCCCCACTAATGTCACTGCAGCCTCCTGTCTCGTCCCTGATCCTCTGTCCTCACCTTATGTCACTACAGCCTCCTGCCACGTCCCTGATCCTCTGTCCTCCCCACTAATGTCACTACAGCCTCCTGTCACGTCCCTGATCCTATGTGCTCCCCGTCCACCATTGCTGAACAATCACAGTAAAGTCACTACAGCCGTCTGCCACACCCAATCACAGCAGGACTTCGCTGCAGTACAACACAGCCCAATAATATCACAGTCCCCAAACCTTCAACACACCACAGGTAATCTGATAATTACCTGCACTCCTGTGATTTATCCAGACAGGTCACTGGCAGGCATTCCACTTCCTGGAGGAGACTACAGAGAAGCCCCGCCCATTACCTGTCTGTTTCCTTACCTGTCCAACCAGGTGGCAGAGCCTCTACCTGCTCTGCATCTCACCTGCCACACCCCCTCCACTCACAGCTCACCTGACTGGTTACCTGACTTCCCTTTTACCTGGCAAGTCTCACCTGTACAGTACAGCCCCTCCCCTTCATGGATTATAACTCTCACCTGACTTCCCCATTACCTGGCCAGTCTCACCTGTACAGTACAGCCCCCTCCTCTGCATGGATTATACCTCTCACCTGACTATCCCATTACCTGGCCAGTCTCACCTGTACAGTACAGCCCCTCCTCTGCATGGATTATACCTTTCAGCTGACTTCCCCATTACCTGGCCAGTCTCACCTGTAAAGTACAGCCCCCTCCTCTGCATGGATTATACCTCTCAGCGGACTTCCCCATTACCTAGCCAGTCTCACCTGTACAGTACAGCACCCTCCCCTGCATGGATTATACCTCTCACCTGACTATCCCATTACCTGGCCAGTCTCACCTGTACAGTACAGCCCCTCCCCTGCATGGTTTATATCTCTCACCTGACTATCCCATTAACTGGCCAGTCTCACCTGTACAGTACAGCCCCTCCTCTGCATGGATTATACCTCTCACCTGACTATCCCATTACATGGCCAGTCTCACCTGTACAGTACAGCCCCCTCCTCTGCATGGATTATACCTCTCACCTGACTATCCCATTACATGTCCAGTCTCACCTGTACAGTACAGCCCCCTCCTCTGCATGGATTATACCTCTCACCTGATTATCCCATTACCTGGCCAGTCTCACCTGTACAGTACAGCCCCTCCTCTGCATGGATTATACCTCTCACCTGACTATCCCATTACCTGGCCAGTCTCACCTGTACAGTACAGCCCCTCCTCTGCATGGATTATACCTCTCACCTGACTATCCCATTGCATGGCCAGTCTCAGTTGTACAGTGCAGCCCCCTCCTCTGCATGGATTATACCTCTCACCTGACTTCTCAATTACCTGGCCAGTCTCACCTGTACAGTACAGCCCCCTCCTCTGCATGGATTATACCTCTCACATGACTTACCCCTTACCTGCCAAGTCTCACCTGTACAGTACAGCCCCCTCCCCTGCATGGATTATACCTCTCACCTGACTATCCCATTACCTGGCCAGTCTCACCTGTACAGTACAGCCCCCTCCTCTGCATGGATTATACCTCTTACATGACTTCCCCGTTACCTGGCCAGTCTCACCTGTACAGTGCAGCCCCCTCCCCTGCATGGATTATACCTCTCACCTGACTTCTCCAATACCTGGCCAGTCTCACCTGTACAGTACAGCCCCCTCCCCTGCATGGATTATACCTCTCATCTGACTATCCCATTACCTGTCCAGTCTCACCTGTACAGTACAGCCCCCTCCTCTGCATGGATTATACCTCTCACCTGACTATCCCATTACCTGGCCAGTCTCACCTGTACAGTACAGCCCCCTCCTCTGCATGGATTATACCTTTCACCTGTCTATCCCATTTCCGGGCCAGTCTCACCTGTACAGTACAGCCCCCTCCCCTGCATGGATTATACCTCTCACCTGACTATCCCGTCACCTGGCCAGTCTCACCTGTACAGTACAGCCCCCTCCCCTGCATGGATTATACCTCTCACCTGACTATCCCATTACCTGGCCAGTCTCATCTGTACAGTACAGCCCCCTCCTCTGCATGGATTATACCTCTCACCTGACTATCCCATTACCTGGCCAGTCTCACCTGTACACTGCATCCCCCTCCTCTGCATGGATTATACCTCTCACCTAACTTCCCCATTACCTGGCCAGTCTTACCTGTACAGTGCATCCCCCTCCTCTGCATGGATTATACCTCTCACATGACTTCCCCATTACCTGGCCAGTCTCACCTGTACAGTGCATCCCCCTCCTCTGCATGGATTATACCTCTCACCTAACTTCTCCATTACCTGGCCAGTCTCACTTGTACAGTACAGCCCCCTCCTCTGCATGGATTATACCTCTCACCTGACCATCCCATTACCTGTCCAGTCTCACCTGTACAGTACACCCCCCTCTTCTGCATGGATTATACCTCTCACCTGACTATCCCATTACCTGGCCAGTCTCACCTGTACAGTACAGCCCCCTCCTCTGCATGGATTATACCTCTCACCTGACCAACCCATTACCTGGCCAGTCTCACCTGTACAGTACAGCCCTCTCCTCTGCATGGATTATACCTCTCACCTGACCATCCAATTTCCTGGCCAGTCTCACCTGTACAGTACAGCCCCCTCCCCTGCATGGATTATACCTCTCACCTGACTATCCCATTACCTGGCCAGTCTCACCTGTACAGTACAGCCCCTCCTCTGCATGGATTATACTTCTCACCTGACTATCCCATTACCTGGCCAGTCTCACCTGTACAGTACAGCCCCCTCCTCTGCATGGATTATACCTCTCACCTGACTATCCCATTACCTGGCCAGTCTCACCTGTACAGTACAGCCCCCTTCCCTGCGTGGATTATACCTCTCACCTGACTATCCCATTACCTGGCCAGTCTCACCTGTACAGTACAGCCCCCTCCTCTGCATGGATTATACCTCTCACCTGACTTCCCCATTACCTGCCAAGTCTCACCTGTACAGTACAGCCCCCTCCCCTGCATGGATTATACCTCTCAGCTGACTATCCCATTACCTGGCCAGTCTCACCTGTACAGTACAGCCCCCTCCCCTGCATGGATTATACCTCTCAGCTGACTTCCCCATTACCTGGCCAGTCTCACCTGTACAGTACAGCCCCCTCCTCTGCATGGATTATACCTCTCACCTGACTTCCCCATTACCTGGCCAGTCTCACCTGTACAGTACAGCCCCCTCCCCTGCATGGATTATAACTCTCACCTGACTATCCCATTACCTGGCCAGTCTCACCTGTACAGTACAGCCCCCTCCTCTGCATGGATTATACCTCTCACCTGACTATCCCATTACCTGCCAGTCTCACCTGTACAGTACACCCCCTCCTCTGCATGGATTATACCTCTCACCTGACTATCCCATTACATGGCCAGTCTCACCTGTACAGTACAGCCCCCTCCTCTGCATGGATTATACCTCTCACCTGACTATCCCATTACCTGGCCAGTCTCACCTGTACAGTACAGCCCCCTCCTCTGCATGGATTATACCTCTCACCTAACTTCCCCATTACCTGGCCAGTCTCACCTGTACAGTACAGCCCCCTCCCCTGCATGGATTATACCTCTCACCTGACTATCCCATTACCTGGCCAGTCTCACCTGTACAGTACAGCCCCCTCCCCTGCATGGATTATACCTCTCACCTGACTATCCCATTACCTGGTCAGTCTCACCTGTACAGTAAAGCCCCCTCCCCTGCATGGATTATACCTCTAACCTGACTTCCCCATTACCTGGCCAGTCTCACCTGTACAGTACAGCCCCCTCCCCTGCATGGATTTTACCTCTAACCTAACTATCCCATTACCTGGCCAGTCTCACCTGTACAGTACAGCCCCCTCCTCTGCATGGATTATACCTCTCACATGACTCCCATTACCTGGCCAGTCTCACCTGTACAGTACAGCCCCCTCCTCTGCATGGATTATACCTGTCACCTAACCTCCCCATTACCTGGCCAGTCCCACCTGTACAGTACAGCCCCCTCCCCTGCATGGATTATACCTCTCACATGACTTCCCCATTACCTTGCCAGTCTCACCTGTACAGTACAGCCCCGTCCCCTGCATGGATTATACCTCTAACCTGACTTCCCCATTACCTGTCCAGTCTCACCTGTACAGTACAGCCCCCTCCTCTGCATGGATTATACCTCTCACCTGACTATCCCATTACCTGACCAGTCTCACCTGTACAGTACAGCCCCCTCCCCTGCATGGATTATACCTCTCACCCGACTACCCCATTACCTGTCCAGTCTCACCTGTACAGTACAGCCCCCTCCTCTGCATGGATTATACATCTCACCTGACTTCCCCATTACCTGGCCAGTCTCACCTGTACAGTACAGCCCCCTCCCCTGCATGGATTATACCTTTCACCCGACTACCCCATTACCTGTCCAGTCTCACCTGTACAGTACAGCCCCCTCCTCTGCATGGATTATACATCTCACCTGACTTCCCCATTGCCTGGTCAGTCTCACCTGTACAGTACAGCCCCCTCCTGTGCATGGATTATACCTCTCACATGACTCCCATTACCTGGCCAGTCTCACCTGTACAGTACAGCCCCCTCCTCTGCATGGATTATACCTCTCACCTGACTATCCCATTACTTGGCCAGTCTCACCTGTACAGTACAGCCCCCTCCTGTGCATGGATTATACCTCTCACATGACTCCCATTACCTGGCCAGTCTCACCTGTACAGTACAGCCCCCTCCTCTGCATGGATTATACCTCTCACCTGACTATCCCATTACCTGGCCAGTCTCACCTGTACAGTACAGCCCCCTCCTCTGCATGGATTATACCTCTCACCTGACTATCCCATTACCTGTCCAATCTCACCTGTACAGTGCAGCCCCCTCCCCTGCATGGATTATACCTCTCACCTGACTATCCCATTACCTGGCCAGTCTCACCTGTACAGTACAGCCCCCTCCTCTGCATGGATTATACCTCTCACCTGACTATCCCATTACCTGGCCAGTCTCACCTGTACAGTGCAGCCCCCTCCTCTGCATGGATTATACCTCTCACCTGACTACCCCATTACCTGGCCAGTCTCATCTGTACAGTACAGCCCCCTCCTCTGCATGGATTATACCTCTCACCTGACTATCCCATTACCTGGCCAGTCTCACCTGTACAGTACAGCCCCCTCCTCTGCATGGATTATACCTCTCACCTGACTTCCCCATTACCTGGCCAGTCTCATCTGTACAGTACAGCCCCCTCCTCTGCATGGATTATACCTCTCACCTGACTATCCCATTACCTGGCCAGTCTCACCTGTACAGTACAGCCCCCTCCTGTGCATGGAATATAACTGTCACACCTGCAGGAACTGATCACTGTCTGTGGTGGGGGGTGGCAGCCTATTACTGCAGCCCTCCTCACCACTGTCACATCTCCCCGTCCTTGGCTAGGCAGATCTATGACTGCTGGGGGCGCTCTCTGCTGCATATCAGTCTATGGTTTGGTGGTGTGATGCGAGAGGGAATGAGGTTCGCGGTGTGATCCCTGCCAGTATGCTGCACACAGTGTGATGTGAGGGGGGGTGAGAATCGCGGTGTGATCCCTGCCAGTATGCTGCATATAGATTGTTGTCTGCGATATCAGATTAAATTCTTCAGTGTGAATAGAGTGACACTACTCTTCGCTGAGTGCCGAGGATCTACGAGCGCAGTCACCGCCGGTGTGACCCACTCCTTGCAATCGCAAGCAAAGCATGGCTGTACGAACCAGCAGGAGCCCTCAGTGTGTAAATAAAATTTAACTTTAGTCATTGCTGTTTAGGTGCCCACACACACATCGATTGTTCCATTTGATTCTCTGAAGATTTGATCACTCTTAATAAACTGAATGGAATCGATTCCTGTAAATCGAAAGCAAATTGCTAGAAAAGCGCATATGCGGAAAAAATGCGCAAAAAATGCACAAAACCCCCCCCGCACATGACAGAAAACTTTCCCGCCCAGCCATGTGTGCAGCCAGCCTCAAACAACATGATTTGTGATCACGTCACAGAGTATCCAACAAAACCGTGAGGCTGTGTGCGCACAGAACAGGGCGTGAGCGGTTGTGTTTTCTGTCATGCGCTGTTTTGTGTGTGCGTTTTTACTGCATTTGCGGTTTTCTCCCGCAGATGCGTTTTTTTAAGCATTTTGGTTGTGTTTCTATGCGTTTGCGTTTCACATATACATTGCGTTTTATACTAATCACTTAGAACACAACAGGAAGCGGAAATACATCAGAAAGCAATTTTAAAACAAGCATATAAACCGCATGGGAAACTTATGAAAAATGCATTGCGTTCCCATTGACTTTCATTATGTGCGTTTTTGAATTGTTTTTGAATATTATGCAACAAAACCAGCGTTTTTAAAATGCACGCATATGCATTTTTACATGCGTTTTTTGCTGCAGCCCATAGACTTCCATTAGCGGCAGAAAGCAGCGTTTTCCGCAATGCTAGCTATTTCTGCTATGTGTAGCCTTCAACTTCCCAGGAGTAAAAATCTTATCTAAATCTGTCTCTGAGGCCTTGTTCACATTGCATTCCGTTCGCGTGTCCGTCCGCATTTGGCGTTTTTAGACACAATTTTTATTTCCGATTCCCGGCGATTACTTGCGAGCTGTTTTGTTTTTTAACTGCTTTTCTAAGCATTTTTGCAGAGCGAGTCCGGAAGGGAACTCTTTGATCCGGAAAAGAATACGGTATATGTATTTGTTCTTAAAAACGTGATTACTGCAATCGCTGCGCAATGCGATTTTGTGAGAGTTTTTCCTACACCTTCCATTGAGGCAAAATCGCCTCAAGAATGGCCCAGGCAGCGCTTCTCTGAGCGGATCGGAAATTAACCACTCAGATGTGAACTGTCTCATAGAGAATCATTGCACAAGCGCTTTCAGGGCAATTTTGAAAAATCGCCAGCGCTTAAAAAATGAGAAAAACGCCTCTAGTGTGACCGAGCACTGATTGTTTCTTTGATGTATAATTGCTCTAGAAAGCAGCGGCCAAATAGGTCCTGAAGCTCAGAGAGGCTCTTTTGCATAGATAGCTACTGAACTTTCTTAACTCTTCCTGTACTGGAAACAATATCTGTGCTGCTAATTCTATCCCTTGTACAACACATACAATTCATTATAGCATCAGTTTATTTTCACTTTTGATTCCCTTTAAGGCTTTTTCACATTGCTTTCCGATCGCGTGTCTGTCTGCGCTGGGTTTTTCTTGAGGCGTCTTTTTTTTCCCGATTCCCGGCGCTCGGGTGTGCGATTCGTTTTTGTGCTTAGAGGTTTCTAAGCGTTTTTTTCGAGCGGTTTTGTAATTCACTCCCCGACGCACGTCACGCCATTAGATTGGGGCATAGAGTCTGATGGTGGATGACCTGTCAAGCCTTACACATGACCAGCTCAGTCCCCTGACCTCAATCCTATTGAGCATTTGTGGGACAAAGTCAAATGATCACTTCGAAGCTTGGATACGCCACCATCTGATCTGACCCAACTAGAGTATGCGTACGTTAAAAAGGGGCGCTGGGAAAAAAGGGCGCGGGGTTTTAAACGATAAGCATAGATAACGTTTAAAAATATATAGTACTGTATTTCGTTTAAAATGAATGTTTTATAAAGTTATAAATCATTAAATAATGTGCATGAAATCGGCAATTGTAAAAACGTTAATCCTAAGCCTAAACCTAAGACCCCCCTGGTGGTGCCTAAACCTAAGACCTTCCTTAGGCCCCGTTCACACTTGCGGTTTTGTAAAAACCGCACCGGATGTCCGGACCGCACCGGATCGGACCTGATCCGTACGGTTCCGGTCCGGATCCGGTCCGGATCCGGTCCGTTTGCATCCGTTTTCCGTGCGGTATGAACACGGTTGCGGTCCGGATCTGGATTCTTAAAGAGATAACAACCTGTATAAATACCTGGGGTTCTGGGAGGTCAGCAGAAGCTCTGGGGTCATTGTTGGAGACAGCTGGACGTGTGGAGACCATCCTTGGATACAGAGACAGCAGTTGGGACCATGGATCCAGTCATTTTTTACTCTTATTACCTGGGAATTCTCGCCTTCCTGTTGTTTACCTACTACTATGTGGGGAGAAGGCGTGCTCCTCGCAGGAGATGGTGGGGCACCCTCTACTAGCCAGGAGGCAGAGGAAGGGAGAGTTCCAGGCCCTGTACCGGGACCTCAGACGACACCCACAGAAGTTCTACAGCTACACTCGGATGTCTATTCCCCTGTAAGTATTTAGGCCTAAATACACCAACCCCCACCATCCCTAAACACCCCACCCTCACCCCCACAACACCTCATCCCTGTATACCTAGCTAAACACACCACCCTGACCCCCACACCCCTGTATACCTATCTATACACTACACCCCCACCCTCCACAACACTCCCAAACCTCTGTAAACACACCTCCCCCATCCTCCACCCAACACCTTGTCCCACAACATACTTTACAGCTTCTTCCTTTCCATCTCCTGACAGCAGGGCCGGGCCGAGGCATAGGCTGGAGAGGCTCCAGCCTCAGGGCGCAGTGTAGGAGGGGGCGCACAATTCATTCAGCTGTCATTCCTAATTGTGTTTGAAGCAGAAATAAATAAGAAAAGGGGATACATGACAGTGACTGCAAGCCAGATAACTACATATTAAGGTGTTGGGGAGGTTGTGGGCCCTGGGTTACCTCTTAGTCTAATAGCAATCCGTGTGTGACGGATGGGGTGGGAGGGATGGAGGGGGCGCACTTTGGTGTCTCAGCCTTGGGTGCTGGAGGAGCTTGTCCCGGCTCTGCCTGACAGGTCTGATACCCTCTTGGAGATGGTGAAGGATGACCTAAGGAAGAAGGATACCACGTTCAGGAGAGCAGTCACACCACAAGAACAACTACTCATCACACTGAGGTATGTAAAAACAAATTTTTTTTTTATTTTCAAAAACAATTATTAACCTTTTCAACATGAAAATATTCTTCCAACATGGAAGACAAAACAACATTTCTATGGTATAGCCCGGTCAGTGTTGAGGAACACCAACCACCAACTTTGTGCGGGAAGAGTTGCAGGGCATAGCTGCCCAAGTGTCTTTCGGGGACACCAGTCCCTAAAATTAAAGTGCTTTAAAAACCTAACCACTGGCACATGACCCTCTGAGCCATGGATGAAGGACACAGGTCAGTGAAAAGGCTAGGCCTCTCACCGACCAGTCAAGGTGTCCTTCATCCATGGTTCCAAGGGTCTTGTGCAAGTGGTTAGGGAACAAGAACAAAGTGAGGAGCAAGAGGAACCGAAGGCAGAGGTGCAGGACAACAGGTAGTGTCTTTCGGGGACACCAGGCCCTAAATTAGAGCTTCTAAAACCTAACCACTGGCACAGGACCCTCTGAGCCATGGATGAAGGACACAGGTCAGTGAAAAGGCTAGGCCTCTCACCGACCAGTCAAGGTGTCCTTCATCCATGGTTCCAAGGGTCTTGTGCAAGTGGTTAGGAACAAGAACAAAGTGAGGAGCAAGAGGAACCGAAGGCAGAGGTGCAGGACAACAGGTAGTGTCTTTCGGGGACACCAGGCCCTAAATTAGTGCTTCTAAAACCTAACCACTGGCACAGGACCCTCTGAGCCATGGATGAAGGACACAGGTCAGTGAAAAGGCTAGGCCTCTCACCGACCAGTCAAGGTGTCCTTCATCCATGGTTCCAAGGGTCTTGTGCAAGTGGTTAGGAACAAGAACAAAGTGAGGAGCAAGAGGAACCGAAGGCAGAGGTGCAGGACAACAGGTAGTGTCTTTCGGGGACACCAGGCCCTAAATTAGAGCTTCTAAAACCTAACCACTGGCACAGGACCCTCTGAGCCATGGATGAAGGACACAGGTCAGTGAAAAGGCTAGGCCTCTCACCGACCAGTCAAGGTGTCCTTCATCCATGGTTCCAAGCAGGGCCGGCCCTAGACTTTTTGCCGCCTGAGGCAAAAAAAAATTTCCGCCCCCCCCCCTCTGGGGGGCCGCCGAGCTGGAGGGGTAGCTGGCAGGACGGGGGTATTGGGCCTAGCGGCGGGGAGGGGGTCGTACCCCCCCTCCCTCGCCTGGGTCCCCCGAACTGCGCTCCCCTCCAGCCTTACATAGAAGCAGCCGCTATTTGTAAGACGCACGGGCGGGGAGGACTCACCTCTTCCCAGCGTGCGCTCCACTGACATCACTTCCTGCAGCGTTGCAGGAAGTGACGTCAGTGGAGCGCACGCTGGATCGAGGAAGAGGTGAGTCCTCCCCGCCCGTGCCTCTTACAAATAGCGGCTGCTTCTATGTAAGGCTGGAGGGGAGCGGAGGACGGGGGACCCAGGCGAGGGAGGGGGGGGGGGGGTCCGACCCCCCCTCCCCGCCGCTAGGCCCAATACCCCCGTCCTGCCAGCTACCCCTCCAGCTCGGCGGCCGGCTCCCCGCACGGACGGGCGGATGCCGCCCCTGGAAATTTGCCGCCTGAGGCAAAAGTTTTACCCCGCCTCATGAGCGGGCCGGCCCTGGTTCCAAGGGTCTTGTGCAAGTGGTTAGGAACAAGAACAAAGTGAGGAGCAAGAGGAACCGAAGACAGAGGTGCAGGACAACAGGTAGTGTCTTTCGGGGACACCAGGCCCTAAATTAGAGCTTCTAAAACCTAACCACTGGCACAGGACCCTCTGAGCCATGGATGAAGGACACAGGTCAGTGAAAAGTCTAGGCCTCTCACCGACCAGTCTAGGTGTCCTTCATCCATGGTTCCAAGGGTCTTGTGCAAGTGATTAGGAACAACAACAAAGTAAGGAACAAGAGGAACCAAAGGCACAGGTGCAGGACTACAGGTGCAGTGCAACAGGCACAAGGTTGTGACCCAGGTAGTGTCTTTCGGGGACACCAGGCCCTAAAGTTCAAGTCCAGCAAAAACAAAAGTACCCTTACATGGTCATTTGAACACCTCTGAACCTTGGTTGAAGGAGATGGGGCAGGGAAAAGGTTCGGAGGTATTCAGAGGAGCATGTCCAGGAACAATATGACTGTTTTTTTCAAATTGTATCGGCACCACTACTAGAAAAGGTGGGAGTTGAAGCCTGGAAATCTGGACTTTCTTGGGTGCTGGTCGTGGATGAGCTGGACCCTGACAGCGGTGGCCCATATTGACTGCCTCTGTAGCCGGTGTACATCTGTGATGAAGATTGCCAGGGGGGCACCACTGTAGGTTGTGGGGGTCTAAAAATTGGTGGTTGCAACAATGGCGTGTCCATGTGTTGTTTGATCGCCTCCAGCAAAGTGGAATGGCACGCCATCATGTTTTGGGAAGGCACCTTTTCCAAATATGGTAGTAGAGACATCACAGTGTGAAAACACGGGTGTGCCTGCAATTTCAGCAGTTCCTTACTTTGTTGATGCATTTGCTGCATCATTCATGTTCTGCAGCTGGCCCACCGACTGATGATGCTGCGCACGCAGTTGGTCGATTTCTCCTCTGTGCATCTCATGCATCATTTTAAGCTCGTCCCTGTAGTGCCCATGTACAGCTTCGAGCTCACATTGCAGTGAAGTGATGTGGGCCTTGTACTGCTCCATGATATGGCCCCTGTCCCCATCTTGCAACTGCCGGGTTATGAGAGTTTGGTGGCTCTGCAGAATCCCGAGAAGTCCGGAGACAGCCCCGGACATCTCGGACTCTGTCTCTATTCTTGTTGGGGGGAGGGCACCTCAACGCCTCACTGGTGGGGTGTTCCTCACTGGTGGGGTGGTAGCATCTTCCCGTCCTCTGGCCTGCGTCAGGGTTGCCCTGTGCGCTGGTTGTGCTGCAGTCTCTCTGTGCTCCTCCCTTTGTTCTTGGTCCCCTGGAGCTTCCATACCGGTCGATTGTGGAGGTGCAGCTTCTGCCACACTCGGTCCTGCAACCTCAAAATCACAGCTCTCTTCGCCCAAGTCAACATCAAGGTCGAGAGCTTCGATAGGGAAGGACTCCCTCCTCCTACTCCTCTCCTCGGGGCAATATGTCACATCGGTGACCTCATCATCCACCAAGCTCTCCTCACTGCTGAAGCGTGCCTCCTCGGTCGGTTTCCTCTTGCTCCAAATTGTCTTCAGTCCTGTAGATAAAAACAATATTTATTGGTTTGCCAAACAGCATGTGGCGTCAATTCACAGAGCTAGCAAACACTAATCAAACACTTTATCAAACGTTTGTACCAAACGTTTGATAAAGCTTTTTGAGAAAAGTTTGCTAAAGCCATGGGAATTGAGGCCAGTTTATAGCAATACATGGCCGAAGTCATGGTAGTTGTCTGCTAAAAAATGAGCTCTCAGTTACTGCCCACAGTAGTGGTACTTACAGTCTAGGTTCCAAGCTTGCATTTATGAAAGATAATTGCTTGGCAAATTGGTAGTCTTTTAGGCGCTTTCCCCCGCCACTGCCACTTCGTTCAGCAAGTTTTTTCTTCCGTAGCCATTTCACGTATGCATCACGTATATTGCGCCACCTTGTCTTGAACCTTTCTCCTGAAACGACATGAAAAATTGATTTCGATTATTTCTCTTGTAGGTACATGGCAACTGGACAAACATATACATCGCTACATGTCACATTTCGTATTGGGAAGAGCACGGTGGCAGGCATCGTCATGAGGACTTCGAGGATCATTTGGACGCGACTGAGGGCCAGATACATGCCAGTGCCAGACACCAAGAAATGGGAGGAGATCGCCCAGGGCTTCGGGACTTTTTAATATGTTTTGTTGAAATGTGTATATTTTGTAGTTTCAAGTTTTTAAAGTGAAATGTGTTAATTTTTTAAAATAAATTGTAGTTTAATAATTGGTCATTGTGTATGTTTTATGTGCACAGGTGGGGTACATCACAGGTGGGTGAAATACATCACAGGTGGGGTACAGGTGGGTGGGATACATCACAGGTGGGTGGGATACATCACAGGTGGGGTACATCACAGGTGGGTGGGGTACATCACAGGTGGGTGGGATACATCACAGGTGGGGTACAGGTGGGTGGGATACATCACAGGTGGGGTACAGGTGGGTGGGATACATCACAGGTGGGTGGGATACATCACAGGTGGGGTACAGGTGGGTGGGATACATCACAGGTGGGTGGGATACATGACAGGTGGGGTACAGGTGGGTGGGATACATCACAGGTGGGGTACAGGTGGGTGGGATACATCACAGGTGGGTGGGATACATCACAGGTGGGGTACAGGTGGGTGGGATACATCACAGGTGGGTGGGATACATGACAGGTGGGTGGGATACATCACAGGTGGGGTACAGGTGGGTGGGATACATCACAGGTGGGTGGGATACATCACAGGTGGGTGGGATACATCATGTGGGTGGGATACATCACAGGTGGGTGGGATACATCACAGGTGGGTGGGATACATCACAGGTGGGTGGGATACATCACAAGTGGGTGGGATACATCACAGGTGGGGTACAGGTGGGTGGGATACATCACAGGTGGGTGGGATACATCACAGGTGGGGTACAGGTGGGTGGGATACATCACAGGTGGGTGGGATACATCACAGGTGGGGTACAGGTGGGTGGGGTACAGGTGGATGGGCAACACGTGGGTGACAAAAATCAATAGCAAAAGTGGAATACATCACAAGCTAACAAAACCACAAGCCCCCCCAAAAACTTCTAGTCAACATACCCTCTGTGCCTTGCTGTTTCTTGCTCAAGTGCTCAAAGTCCTCCACATACAGCTTGGCAATTTTTTTCCACAGGCCTCTGCATTTTTTGTCGTTGCTGTGGTCCGCATCCCCCTTGTCCCACAGTGCTGGTATCTGCTGCACCTGTAGGATGAGGTTTTCTGCTGTGTAGGGCCTCACCCCCTCGTTATCAGATTGATCATCCGACATGTTGCTGCCAAAGAGCTCCAGCATGAAGTCACTGCTGCTCCAATCTGCGAACGCTGGGCCCATGTGGTCCCCATCCAAAATGGCCACTATACCATAGAGAAATCATAGGAAGTGGGGTAGAACGTCCGGTTTTTATAGCCAGTGTGTTGTGCGCTCTCCGGTTCTCATTGGTTTGTATTGGCCGGATGTAACAGTCCGGCTCCGATCCGGATACGTCAGCCGGAGGAGCCGGACCAAAAAATAGCGCATGTTGGAACGGATGCCGGAGTCCGGATCCGGTCCGGCTCCGGTCCGGACGAAACGGACGCATGTGAACGGTCGCATAGACTTTCATTGCTATGCCGTGCGTCCGTTCCGTCCGTTCCGCATGCGGTCCGGCTCCGGCACGGCGAATCCGGATGGCAACCGCTAATGTGAACCGGGCCTTAGTAATCACATAAAATATATTACAATTTACGTTACGTACTGATCGCTTTGTTTCGTGAATAATAATGTTTTACAAACACTAAGGGATAACATTTAAAATAATGTTTTATTGAAATAGAAAACGTAAATCATCACAAGCAGTTATAAAACATGAAAAATCTTCGGGCACCGTTGGAAAACGTTATTATTCTCGGGCGCCCTTTTTTCCTGTTCGGCGCCCAGTAAACGATAATTAATATGGGAGTGAATGGCGGCGCCCGATTTGTCCACTAGCCTCCTGCGCCCTTTTTTACTGTTTCCCTAGAGTATATGGAAAACCATGGAGTCATGGAGTAGACTTGAAGGAATTCTGACATGCCACCTCCTCAAGCTCTACTCCACAGGGCCATGGCTTTCAAAGCCTTGCACTGCTTATGGTCAAAAAGCCTGAAGAAAGAAATATGGGATATTCCATAACTGACGTGTAAATTGCACCTTCACACTCAGATGTTTCTTCTGCAGGCAATCAGTGGCAAACCTCGGATTTATCTCTATAGAACGCCCCTCAGTAGAGTTGGGCCGAATCTCCGATTTTAGGTTCGCGAACCCTGTTCGCGAACTTCCGCGAAAGGTTCGGTTCGCGAAAAAGTTCGCGAACCGCAATAGACTTCAATGGGGAGGCGAACTTTAAAAGTTTAAAAAAATTCTATCAACTGGAAAAATGATAGAAAACATGTTTCAAAAGCTCTAATACCTGGAGCCACACCTAATTGAGTGAAATACACATCACTGCTGCCACCCTCCCTCCCTTCTCCAAGCAAGGTCCTTTATACCATTTGCCTACCTACACTAATTAGTTATGGGACAGCTGCTACACACTCTGCTAGGGAGATTTTAATTCCCCTCCTCCCACCTCCCCTTCTACCTATTCCCTCCTACCAGAGGGAGGAGGGTCTCTTCTGCCAGGGAATTATACTATTTTAAAAACCAGTATACATCATACCATAGCTGGTACATCATACCATAGCTGGGAATACATACATGAGTATACATCATACCATAGCTGGGAATCAAACCCAGATCTCACTGTGTGGTGGGCACGTCACCCTAAGCACTGTACCACTACAGAAGTAAGTGAAGCTAGCCTAAAATTTAACATTTATGCTCAATGCAATAGAACCATTAGGTTGCTTAAAGGAGAACTGTAGTGAGAGGTATATGGAGGCTGCCATATTGATTTCCTTTTAAGCTATACCAGTTGCCTGGCAGCCCTGCTGATCTATTTGGCTGCAGTAGTGTGAATCACACCAGAAACAAGCATGCAGCTAATCTTGTCAGATCTTACAAAAATGTCAAACACCAGATCTGCTGCATGCTTGTTCAGGGTCTAGGGCTAAAAGTATTGGAGGCAGAGGATCTGCAGGATAGCCAGGTAACTGGTATTGCTTAAAAGGAAATCAATATGGTAGCCTCCATATACCTTTCACTACAGTTCTCCTTTAAAGGGAACCTTAACTGAGAGTGATATGACTGTTTCCTGTAAACAATACCAGTTGCCTGGCAGTCCAGCTGTTATTTGTCTTGTCTACTTTTTCTCTTGTATTGAGCATAAATAGTAAATTTTAGGCCAGCAATTTCAGGCCAGCAATTTCAGGCCAGCAATTTCAATTTCAGGCCAGCAATTTCAGGCCAGCAATTTCAGGCCAGCAATTTCAGGCCAGCTTCAGTTGGTATAGTGGTTAGTGTGCTTGTCCACCATACAGTGAGACCCAGGTTCAAATCCCAGCCAATGTGAGTTGGCTTTTATGCTACAAATCCTTAAAGGGAACCTAAACGGAGAAGGATATGTATTTTTCCTTTTAAAATAATACCAGTTGCCTGAATCGCCTGCTGATCCTGTGTCTCTAATACTTTTAGCCACAGCCTCTGAACAAGCATGCAGATCAGGTGCTCTGACTGAAGTCAGACTGGATTAGCTGCATGCTTGTTTCAGGGTGTGATTCAGCCACTATTGCAGTCACAAAGATCAGCTGGACTGCCAGGCAACTGGTATTGTTTACAGGAAACAGCCATATCACTCTCAGTTAAGGTTCCCTTTAAAGGAGAACTGTAGTGAAAGGTATATGGAGGCTACCATATTGATTTCCTTTTAAGCAATACCAGTTACCTGGCTATCCTGCAGATCCTCTGCCTCCAATACTTTTAGCCCTAGACCCTGAACAAGCATGCAGCAGATCTGGTGTTTGACATTTTTGTAAGATCTGACAAGATTAGCTGCATGCTTGTTTCTGGTGTGATTCACACTACTGCAGCCAAATAGATCAGCAGGGCTGCCAGGCAACTGGTATAGCTTAAAAGGAAATCAATATGGCAGCCTCCATATACCTCTCACTACAGTTCTCCTTTAAGCAACCTAATGGTTCTATTGCATTGAGCATAAATGTTAAATTTTAGGCTAGCTTCACTTACTTCTGTAGTGGTACAGTGCTTAGGGTGACATGCCCACCACACAGTGAGATCTGGGTTTGATTCCCAGCTATGGTATGATGTATACTCATGTATGTATTCCCAGCTATGGTATGATGTACCAGCTATGGTATGATGTACACTGGTTTTTAAAATAGTATAATTCCCTGGCAGAAGAGACCCTCCTCCCTCCGGTAGGAGGGAGGAGGAGGGAGCAATTAAAATCTCCCTAGCAGAGTGTGTACCAGCTGTCCCATAATTAATTAGTGTAGGCAGACAACTGAGTAAAATGGTATAAAGGACCTAGCTTGAAGGGAGGGTAGGCGGATTCTCTAGCACTGAGAGCAGTGTGTTTGACAATAACATGTCTGCTGACAGTGAAATGGAGGGTCAACATTTTGCTCTAATAGAGCATTATGGGGTGAATCGAACTTTCGCAAAAGTTCACCTGATGCAGGCGAACGCGAACCCCCAAAGTTCGCCTGGAACCGTTCGCAGGCGAACCGTTCGGCCCAACTCTACCCCTCAGT